>NC_081411.1:461945889-461984089 GCF_030272615.1 Cryptomeria japonica
AGAGTCGGTGTCAAAACACAATTTTGATGTACATTGTGCTCTTAGAACCTCATTTCGGAGCTTGTTCCTTGAAAGACCTAGTTTTGGAGCATCAAAATATATGTTTGGAGGCACAACAAGGTTTTAGGATGCGAGTCCCGAATCTAGAGTCAATAGCATCAAAATCTAATTTTGGCACTCACTGTGCGCTTAGAACCTCATTTCGAAGCTTGTGCATCGAACGCCCTAGTTTTTAGAACATCAAACATTAGTGTTTTGAGACACAACAAAGTTTCAAGATGCAATCCCCGATTCTAGAGCCAGTAGCATCAAAAATTCAATTTTAATGCACATTGTGCTCTTAAAACCCTGTTTTAGAAATTGTACCTCAAAAGCCCCAGTTTTGGAGCATCAAATCGATGTTTGGAGGCACAATAAGGTTTCAAGATGCAAGCCCTAATTCTGGAGGCGATAGCGTCAAAATTTGATTTTGACACACATCATGCTCTTAGAACATTGTTTTGGAGCTTATGCCTCAAAATCTTCAGTTTCATATCATCAAAATTGGTGTTTGGCTTTCAAGACGCAAGTTGCTATTCCGGTGCTTGTAGTGTCAAAACGTGATTTTGACGCACATCGTGCTCTTAGAATCTTGTTTTGGAGTGTGTGGCTCAAAAGCTCCAGTTTCCAAACATCAAAATCAATGCTTAAAGGCACAATAAGATTTCAAGACACAAGTCCCGATTGTCAATTATGATAGCGTCAAAACACAATTTTTACAAACATGGTGTTCTTAGAACCTCATTTCAGAGGTTGTGCTTCAAAAGCTTCATTTTTGGAGCATAAAATTAGTGTTTGGAGGCACAACAAGGTTTCAAGACACAAGTCCAAATTCTAGAGTGGGTAGCGTCAAAACGCAATTTTGAAGTACATCGTGCTCTTAGAACCTCATTTCGGAGCTTGTGACGTGAAAGCCCTGATTTTGGAACATCAAAATCAATGTTTGGAGGCACAACAAGGTTTCAAGAAGCAAGTCCCCTATTCTGTAGCGTGTAGCCTCAAAATTCCACTTTGACGCACATCATTCTCTTAGAACCTCATTTCGGAGGTTGTGCCTCAAAAGCCTCTTTTTGGAGCATAAAAATTAGTGTTTGGAGGCACAACATGGTTTCAAGACACAAGTCCAAATTCTAGAATTGGTATCATCAAAACGCAATTTTGATGTACATCGTGCTCTTAGAACCTCATTTCGGAGCTTGTGCCTTGAAAGTCCTGATTTTGGAACATCAAAATCAATGTTTTGGGGCCACAGCAACTTTTCAAGAAGCAAGTCTGTATTTTGAAGCCTTGTAGCATCAAAATTTCATTTTGACGCACATCATTCTCTTAGAAGCTCATTTTGGAGCTTGTGCCTCGAAAAACCCAGTTTTGGAGCATCGAAATCAATGTTTGGAGGCACAACAAGGTTCAAGATGCAAGTCTCGATTCTAGAGTCAATAGCGTAAAAATCTGATTTTTACACACATCGTGCTCTTAGAATCTCATTTCGAAGCTTGTGCCTCGAAAGCCCCTGGTTTCAAAGCATCAAAATCAGTGTTTTGACGGCACAACAAGGTTTCAAGATGCAAGCCCCGATTCTAGAGACAATAATAGTATCAAAATTCAATTTTGATGCACATTGTTCTCTTAGAACCCATTTTTTAGAAATTGTGCCTCAAAAGCCCCAGTTTTGGACAATCAAAATAGATGTTTGGAGGCACAACAAGGTTTCAAGATGCAAGTCCTGATTCTGGAGCTGGTAGCATCAAAATTTGATTGTGATGCACGTTGTGCTCTTAGAACGTGATTTTGATGCACATCGTCCTCTTAGATCCTCGTTTCAGAGGGTGTGGCTCGAAAGCTCTAGTTTCAAAACATCAAAATTAATGTTTAAAGGCACAATAAGGTTTCAAGACACAAGTCCCGATTCTCAGGCTGATAGCGTCAAAACACAATTTTGACAAACATGGTGTTCTTAGAACCTCATTTCGGAGGTCATGCCTCAAAAGCCTCATTTTTGGAGCATAAAAATTAGTGTTTGGAGGTACAACAAGGTCTCAAGACAGAATTCTGAATTCCAAAGTTGTTAGAGTCAAAACGCAATTTTGATATACATCGTGCTCTTAGAACCTCATTTCGGAGCTTGTGCCTTGAAAGATATTTTGGAGCATCAAAATCAATGTTTGGAGGCACAACAAGGTTTCAAGATGCAAGCCCTGATTCTAGAGCCAGTAGCATCAAAATTCCATATTTATGCACATTGTGCTCTTAGAACCCTATTTTAGAAATTGTGCCTCAAAAGCCCCAGTTTTGGAGCATCAAAATCGATGTTTGGAGGCACAATAAGCTTTCAAGATGCAAGTTCTTATTCTAGAGCCGGTAGAGTCAAAATTTGATTTTGACCTACATCGTGCTCTTAGAACCTTGTTTTGGAGCTTATGCCTCAAAATCTTCAGTTTCAAATAATCAAAATTGGTGTTTGGAGGCAGAACAAGCTTTCAAGACACAAGTTCCTATTCCAGGGGCCCGTAGTGTCAAAATGTGATTTTGATGCACATCGTGCTCTTAGAATCTCATTTTGGAGCGTGTGGCTCAAATGCTCCAGTTTTCCAATCATCAAAATCAATTCTTAAAGGCACAACAAGTTTTCAAGACACAAGTCCCAATTGTCAAGCGAATAGCATCAAAACACAATTACAAACATGGTGTTCTTAGAACCTCATTTTGGAGGTTGTGCCTCAAAAGCTTTGTTTTTGGAGCATAAAAATTAGTGTTTGGAGGCAAATCAAGGTTTCAAGACACAAGTCCCAATTCTAGAGTGGGTAGCATCAAAATGCAATTTTGATGTACATCGTGCTCTTAGAACCTCATTTCGGAGCATGTGACGTGAAAGCCCTGATTTTGGAACATCAAAATCAATGTTTGGAGGCACGACAAGGTTTTGAAGAAGCAAGTCTATCTATTCCGGAGCTTGTAGCCTCAAAATTCCATTTTGATGCACCATCATTATCTTAGAAGCTCATTTCAGAGCTTGTGCCTCCAAAGACCTAATTTTGGAGCATCAAAATAAATGTTTGGAAGCACAACAAGGTTTCAAGATGGAAGTCCCGATTCTAGAGTTAGTAGTGTGAAAATCTGATTTTGGCAAAAATCATGCTCTTAGAACCTCATTTCGAAGCTTGTGCCTCGAAAGCCCCAGTTTCGAAGTATCAAAATCAGTTTTTTGAGGCACAACAAGGTTTCAAGATGCAAGTCCCGATTCTAGAGCCAGTAGCATCGAAATTCAATTTTGATGCACATTGTGCTCTTAAAACCCTATTTTAGAAATTGTGCCTCAACAGCCCCACTTTTGGAGTATCAAAATCGATGTTTGGAGGAGACCAGTTTTGGAGCATCAAAATCGTTGTTTGGAGGCACAACAAGTTTTCAAGATGGAAGTCCTGATTCTAGAGCCGGTAGTGTCAAAATTTGATTTTGATGCACATCATGCTCTTAGAACCCTTGTTTTGAGCTTATGCCTCAAAATCTTTGGTTTTGAATCATTAAAATTGGAGTTTGGAGGCACAACAAGCTTTCAAGACGCAAGTCCCCATTCCGGAGCCTGTAGTGTCAAAACATGATTTTGATACACATCGTGCTCTTAGAATCTCATTTCAGAGCGTGTGGCTTGAAAGCTCCAGTCTCCAAACATCAAAATCAATGCTTAAAAGCACAACAAGGTTTCAAGACACAAGTCCCCATTTTCAAGCTGATAGCGTCAAATTTTAATTTTGATGCAGATTGTGCTCTTAGAACCCTGTTTTAGATATTGTGCTTCAAAAGCCCCAGTTTTGGAGCATCAAAATTGATGTTTGGAGGCACAACAAGGTTTCAAGATGCAAGTGCTGATTTTGGAGCCGTTAGCTTCAAAATTTGATTTTGATGCACATCATGCTCTTAGAACCTTGTTTTGGAGCTTATGCCTCAAAATCTTTGGTTTTGAAGCATCAAAATTGGTTTTTTGGAGGCACAACAAGCTTTCAGGATGTAAGTCCCAATTCAGTAGCTTTTCAAGATGCCTATAGTGTTAAAACATGATTTTGATGCACATCGTGCTCTTAGAACCTCCTTTCGGACCATTGTGGCTCAAAAGCTCCAGTTACAAAACATCAAAATCAATGTTTAAACACACAACAAGGGTTCAAGACACAAGTCCCGATTCCAAAGTTGGTAGCGTCAAAATGCCATTTTGATGTACATCATGCTCTTAGAACATCATTTCGGAGCTTGTGCTTTAAAAGCCCTGATTTGGGAACATCAAAATCAATGTTTTAAGGCACAACAAGGTTTCAAGAAGCAAGTCCCTATTTTGGAGCCTGTAGCGTCAAAATTTCATTTTGACGCACATCATTCTCTTAGAAGTTCATTTCAGAGCTTGTGCCTTGAAAGACCCAGTTTTGGAGCATCAAAATCAATGTTTAGAGGCACAACATGGTTTCAAGATGCATATCCCGATTCTAGAGTCAATAGCATCAAAATCTGATTTTGGCGCACAGCGTACTCTTAGAACCTCATTTCGAAGCTTGTGCCTCGAAAGTCCTGGTTTTAGAGCATCAAAATAAGTGTTTTGAGGCACAAGGTTTCAAGATGCAAGCCTCGATTTTAGAGCCAGTAGCATCAAAATTAAATTTTGATGCACATTGTGCTTGTGCCTCAAAAGCTCCAGTTTTGGGGCATCAAAATCGATGTTTGGAGGTACAACAAGGTTTCAAGATGGAAGTCCTGATTCTAGAGCCGGTAGCATCAAAATTTGATTTTGATGCACATAGTTCTCTTAGAACCTTGTTTTGGAGCTTATGCCGCAAAATCTTTGGTTTCCAAGCATTAAAATTGGTGTCTGGAGGCACAACAAGCTTTCAAGATGCAAGTCCCTATTTCGGAGCCTGTAGTGTCAAAACGTGATTTTGATGCACAACGTGCTCTTAGAACCTCATTACGGAGCGTGTGGCTCGAAAGCTCCAGTTTCAAAACATCAAAATCAATTTTTAAAGGCACAACAACGTTTCAAGACACAAGTCCCGATTCTTAAGCTGATAGAATCAAAATATGATTTTGAAACCTTGTTGTGCCTCAAAAGCCTCATTTTTGGAGCATAAAAATTAGTGTTTGGAGGCACAACAAGGTTTGTAGACACAAGTCCTAAAATTCCAGAGTCAGTAGTGTCAAAACGCAATTTTGATGTACATCATACTCTTAGAACCTCATTTCGGAGCTTGTGTCTTGAAAGTCTTGATTTTGGAACATCAAAATCAATGTTTTAAGGCACAACAAGGTTTCAGAGCATCAAAATCAGTGTTTTGAGGCACAACAAGGTTTCAAGACGCAAGCCCCGATTCTAGAGCCAGTGAATTTTGATGCACATTGTGCTCTTAGAATATTGTTTTAGAAATTGTGCATCAAAAGCTCCAGTTTTGAAGTATCAAAATCGATGTTTGGAGACACAATAAGGTTTCAAGATGCAAGTCTTGATTCTGGAGCCTGTAGCATCAAAATTATATTTTGACGCATATTTGGAGGCACAACAAGGTTTCAAGACACAAGTCCCAATTCTAGAGTTGGTAGCATGAAAACACAATTTTGATGTACATCCTACTCTTAGAACCTCATTTCGGAGCTTGTGCTTTGAAAGCCCTGATTTTGGAACATCAAAATCAATGTTTTGAGGCACAAGAAGTTTTCAAGAAGCAAGTCCCTATTTCAAAACCTATAGCGTCAAAATTCTATTTTGATGCACATCATTCTCTTAGAAGCTCATTTCGGAGCATCAAAATAATTGTTTGGAGGCACAACAAGGTTTCAAGATGCAAGTCACGATTCTAGAGTTAATAGCGTCAAAATCTGATTTTGGCGCACATCATGCTCTTAGAACCTCATTTCGAAGCTTGTGCTTCGAAAGCCCTAGTTTCGGAGCATCAAAATCAGTGTTTTGAGGCACAACAAGGTTTCAAGATGCAAGCCCCAATTCTAGAGCCATCAAAATTCAATTTTGATGCACATTGTGGTCTTAGAACCCTGTTTTAGAAATTGTGCCTCAAAAGCCCCAATTTTGGAGCATCAAAATTAATGTTTGGAGGCACAACAAGGTTTCAAGATGCAAGTCCTGAGTCTGGAGCCGGTAGCATAAAAATTATATTTTGACGCACATCATGCTCTTAGAACCTCGTTTTGGAGCTTATGCCTCAAAATCTTCGGTTTCTAAGCATCAAAATTGGTGTTTGGAGGCACAACAGGCTTTCAAGATGCAAGTCCCTATTTCGGAGTTTGTCATGTCAAAACGTGATTTTGATGCACATCGTGCTCTTAGAACCTCATTTCGGAGGGCGTGGCTCGAAAGCTCCAGTTTCAAAACATGAAAATCAATGTTTAAAGGCACAACAAGGTCAAAACACAAGTCCGGATTCTCAAGCTGATAGCATCAAAACATGATTTTGACAAACATGGTGTTCTTAGAACCTCATTACAGAGGTTGTGCCTCAAAAGCCTCATTTTTTTAGCATAAAAATTAGTGTTTGGAGGGACAAAAAGGTTTCAAGACACAAGTCCCAATTCTAGAGTCGGTAGCATCAAAACCCAATTTTGATGTACATCATGCTCTTAGAACTTAATTTCAGAGCTTGTGCCTTGAAAGCCCTGATTTTGGTACTTCAAAATCAATTTTTTGAGGCACAACAAGGTTTCAAGAAGCAAGTCCCTATTCTAGAGTCAATATCGTCAAAATTTGATTTTGGCACACATCGCGCCCTTAGAACCTCATTTCGAAGCTTGTACCTCGAAAGCCCCGGTTTCAGAGCATCAAAATCAGTGTTTTGAGGCACAACAAAGTTTCAAGATGCAAGCCTCGATTCTAGAGGCTACTAAAATTCAATTTTTATACACGTGCTCTTAGAACACTGTTTTAGAAATTGTGCCTCAAAAGCCCCTGTTTTGGAGCATTAAAATCTATGTTTGGAGGCATAACAAGTTTTCAAAATGCAAGTCCTGATTCTGGAGCCAAGTAGCGTCAGAATTTGATTATGACGCACATCGTGCTGTTAGAACCTTGTTTTGGAGCTTATCTCTCAAAATCTTCGGTTTCGAAGCTTCAAAATTGGTGTTTGGAGGCACAACAAGCGTTGAAGATGCAAGTCCCTATTCTGGATCTTGTAGTGTCAAAACATGATTTTGATGCACATTGTGCCTTTAGAACCTCATTTCGGAGCATGTGGCTCGAAAGCTCCAGTTTTCAAACATCAAAAGCAATGTTTAAAAGCACAACAAGGTTTCAAGACACAAGTCCCAATTCTCAAGCTGATAGCATCAAAATACGATTTTTACAAACATGGTATTCTTAGAACCTCATTTCGGAGGTTGTACCTCAAAAGCCTCATTTTTGGAGCATAAAAATTAGTGTTTGGAGGCACAACAATGTTTCAAGACACAAGTCCCCATTCTAGAGTCGGTAGCGTCAAAATGCAATTTTGATGTACATCATTCTCTTAGAACATCGTATCGGAGCTTTTTCCTTGAAAACCCTAATTTTGGAACATGAAAATCAATGTTTTCAGGCACAACAAGGTTTCAAGAAGCAAGTCCCTATTCTGAAGCTTGTAGCATCAAAATTCCATTTTGACGCGCGTCATTCTCATTTCAGAGCTTGTACCTCAAAAGACCCAGTTTTTGAGCATCAAAACCAATGTTTGGAAGCACAACAAGGTTTGAAGATGCAAGTCCCGATTCTAGAGTCAATAGCGTCAAAATATGATTTTGGCGCACATCATGCTCGTAGAACCTCATTTCGAAGCTTGTGCCTCGAAAGCCTCGATTCTAGAGCGACTAGCAACAAAATTTAATTTTGATGCACATTGTGGTCTTAGAACCCTGTTTTAGAAATTATGCCTCAAAAGCCCCAGTTTTGGAGCATCAAAATATATGTTTGGAGGCACAACAAGGTTTCAAGATGCAACTCCTGATTCTGATACCAGTAGCGTCAAAATTTGATTTTTACGCACATCATGCTCTTAGAATCTTGTTTCGGAGCATTGAAATCAGTGTTTTGAGGCACAACAAGGTTTCAAGATGCAAGCCCCGATTCTAGAGCCAGTAGCATCAAAATTAAATTTTGATGCACATTGTGCTCTTAGAACCCTATTTTAGATTTTGATGCACATTGTGCTCTTAGAACCCTATTTTAGAAATTGTGCCTTGAAAGCTCCAGTTTCAAAACAACAAAATCAATGTTTAACAGCACAACAAGGTTTCAAGACACAAGTCCCGATTCTGAAGCTGACAACGTCAAAACACAAGTTTGATAAACAAGATGTTTTTAGAACCTCATTTCGGAGGTTGTGCCTCAAAAGCATCATTTTTGGAGCACAAAAATTAGTGTTTGGAGACAGAACAAGGTTTCAAGACACAAGTCCCAATTCCAGAGTTGGTAGCATCAAAAAGCAATTTTGATGTACATCGTGCTCTTAGAACCTCATTTCGGAGCTTGTGCCATGAAAGCCATGATTTTGGAACATCATAATCAATGTTTTGAGGCACAACAAGGTTTCAAAAAGAAATTCCCTATTCAAGAGCCTATAGCGTCAAAATTCCATTTTGACGCACATTTCGGAGCTCATTTCGGAGCTTGTGCCTCGAAAGACCTAGTTTTGAAGCATCAAAATCAATGTTTGGAGGCACAACAAGGTTTCAATATGCAAGTCCCGATTCTAGAGTGAATAGCATCAAAATTTGATTTTGGCATACATCATGCTCTTAGAACCTCATTTCGAAGCTTAAGCCTCAAAAGCCCCGGTTTTGGAGTATCAAAATCAGTGTTTTGAGGCACAACAAGGTTTCAAGATGCAGGCCCTGATTCTAGAGCCAGTAGCATCAAAATACAATTTTGATGCACATTGTGCTCTTAGAACCATGTTTTAGAAATTGTGCCTCAAAAGCCCCAGTTTTGGAGCATCAAAATCGATGTTTGGAGGCACAACAATGTTCCAAGATGGAAGTCCTAATTCTAAAGACGGTAGCATCAAAATATGATTTTGATGGACATCGTACTCTTAGAACCTTGTTTTGGAGCTTATGCCTCAAAATCTTTGGTTTCGAAGCATCAAAACTGGTTTATGGAGGCACAACAAGCTTTCAAGATGCAATTCCCTATTCCGGAGCTTGTAGTGACAAAATGTGACTCTAGAATCGGGACATGCAACTTGAAACCATGTTGTGCCTCTAAACATTGATTTTGATGCTCCAAAACTGGGTCTTTTGAGGCACAAGCGCTGAAATGAGCATCTAAGAGAATGATGTGCGTCAAAATGAAATTTTGACGCTACACGCTCCAGAATAGGGACATGCTTCTGGAAACCTTGTTATGGCTCAAAACATATATTTTGATGTTCCCAAATCAAGGTTTTCAAGGCACAAGCTCCGAAATGAGGTTCTAAGAGCATGATGTACATCAAAATTGCGTTTTGACACTACCGACTTTGTAATTGGGACATTTGTCTTTACACCTTATTGTGCCTCCAAACAATAATTTTTATGCTCCAAAATTGAGGCTTTTGAGGTTCTAAGAACAACATGTTTCTCAAAATCATGTTTTCACGCAATCAGTTTGAGAATCTGGACTTGTGTCTTGAAACCTTGTTGTACCTTTAAACAATGAATTTCATGTTCTAAAACTGGATATGTTGTCAATCAAAATCAAGTTTTGACACTATAGGCTCCTGAATATGGACTTGCATCTTGAAAGCTTGTTGTGCCTCCAAACACAAATTTCGATGCTTTGAAACCAAAGATTTTGAGGCATAAGCTCCAAAACAAGGTTCTAAGAGCACGATGTGCGTGAAAATCAAATTTTGACGCTACCGGCTCCAAAATCAGGACTTGCATCTTGAAACCTTGTTGTGCCTCCAAACACCGATTTTGATGCTCCAAAACTGGGGCTTTTGAGCCACAATTTCTAAAACAAGGTTCTAAGAGCACAATGTGCATCAAAATTGAATTTTGATGCTACTATCTCTAGAATTGGGGCTTGCATCTTGAAACCTTGTTGTGCCTCAAAACACTGATTTTGATGTTTCGAAACCAAGGCTTTCGAGGCACAAGCTTCGAAATGAGGTTCTAAGAGCACAATGTGCGCCAAAATCAGATTTTCACGGAATTGACTCTAGAATCGAGACTTGCATCTTGAAACCTTGTTGTGCCTCCAAACATTGATTTTAATGCTCCAAAACAGGGTTTTTCGAGGCACAAGCTCCAAAATGAGCTTCTAAGAGAATAATGTGCATCAAAATGGAATTTTGTAGAACCTCATTTCCGAGGTTGTTCCTCAAATGCCTCATTTTTGGAGCATAAATATTAGTGTTTAGAGGCACAACAACGTTTCAAAACACAAGTCCCAATTCCAGAGTCGGTAGCATCAAACCGCAATTTTGATGTAAATCATGCTCTTAGAACCTCATTTCAGAGCTTGTTCCTTGATAGCCCTGATTTTGGAACATAAAAATCAATGTTTGGAGGCACAACAAGGTTTCAAGATGCAAGTCCCGATTCCCATTCTGCTAGCATCAAAATTCCATTTTCATTCACATCATTCTCTTAGAACCTTGTTTCGAAGTTTGCACCTCAAACGCCCCAGTTTCAGAACATCAAAATTGGTATTTTGAGGCACAACAAGGTTTCAAAATGCAAGTCCGGATTCCAGATCCGGTAGTGTCAAAATGCAATTTTGAAGCACATTGTGTTCTTAGAATCTCATTTAGGATTTTGGGCCTTGGAAGCCTCGGTTTGGGAGCATCAAAATTGGTGTTTGGAGGCACAAGGTTGCGAGACGCAAGTCATGATTACGGAGCCAAGTACTCTTAGATCCTCATTTGCGGAGCTTGTGCCTCGAAAGCCCTAATTTTGAAACATCAAAATCAGTGTTTGGAGTCACAACAAGGTTTCGAGCAGCAAGTCCCCATTCCAGAGCTTGTAGCATCAAAATTCCATTTTGACGCACATCATTCTCTTAGAAGCTGATTTCGGAGCTTGTGCCTCGAAAGACCCAGTTTTGGAGTATCAAAATCAATGTTTGGAGCAGAACAAGGTTTGAAGATGCAAGTGTCGATTCTAGAATCAATAGCGGCAAAATCTGATTTTGGCGCACATCATGCTCTTAGAACCTCATTTCGAAGCTTGTGCCTCGAAAGCCCCAATTTCAAAGCATCAAAATCAATGTTTTGAGGTACAACAAGGTTTTAAGATGCAAGCCCTGATTCTAGAGCCAATAGCATCAAAATTGAATTTTCATGCACATTGTGCTCTTAGAACCCTGTTTTAGAAATTGTGCCTCAAAAGCCCCTGTTTTGGAGCATCAAAATCGATGTTTGGAGGCACAACAAGGTTTCAAGATACAAGTCTTGATTCTTGAGCCGGTAGAGTCAAAATTTGATTTTGACGCATATTGTACTCTTAGAACCTTGTTTTGGAGCTTATGCCTCAAAATCTTCGATTTTGAAGCATCAAAATGCAAGTCCTGATTCTGGAGCCAGTAGCGTCAGAATTTGAGTTTGACATACATCGTGCTGTTAGAACCTTGTTTTGGAGCTTATCTCTCAAACTCTTCGATTTCGAAGCATCAAAATTGGTGTTTGGAAGAACAAAAAGCTTTCAAGATGCAAGTTCCTATTCTGGAGCTTTCAAAACGTGATTTTGATGAACATCGTTCTCTTAGAACCTCGTTTCGGAATGTGTGGCTCAAAAGCCCCAGTTTTGGAGCATCAAAATCGATGTTTGGAGGCACAACAAGGTTTCAAGATGCAAGTCTTGATTCTAGAGCCGGTAGCACCAGAATTTGATTCTGACGCACATCGTGCTCTTAGAACCTAATTTTGGAGCTTATGCCTCAAAATCTTCGGTTTCGAATACTCAAAATTGGTGTTTGGAGGCACAACAAGCTTTCAAGACGCAAGTCCCTATTCCGGAGCCTGTAGTGTCAAAACATGATTTTGATGCACATCATTCTCTTAGAACCTCATTTCGGAGCATGTGGCTCGAAAGCTCCAGTTTCCAAACATCAAAAGCAATGTTTAAAGGAACAACAAGGTTTCAAGACACAAGTCACGATTCTCAAGCTGATAGCTTCAAAACATGATTTTACAAACATGGTGTTCTTAGAACCTCATTTTGGTGGTTGTGTCTCAAATGCCTCATTTTTGGAGCATAAATATTAGTATTTGGATGCACATTGTGCTCTTAGAACTCTGTTTTAGAAATTGTGCCTCAAAAGCCCTTGTTTTGGAGCATCAAAATCGATGTTTGGAGGCACAACAAGGTTTCAAGATGCAAGTCCTGATTCTGGAGTAGATAACGTCAAAATTTGATTTTGATGCACATCGTGCTCTTAGAACCTTGTTTCGGAGCTTATGCCTCAAAATATTCGGTTTTGAAGCATCGAAATTGGTGTTTGGAGGCACAAAAAGCTTTCAAGACGCAAGTCTCTATTCCAGAGCTTGTAGTGTCAAAACGTGATTTTGATGCACATTATTCTCTTAGAACCTTGTTTCAGAGTGTGTGGCTCGAAAGCTCCAGTTTCAGAGCTTATGCCTCGAAAGCCCCGATTTTGGAGCATCAAAATCAGTGTTTTGAGGCACAACAAGGTTTCAAGATGCAAGCCCCAATTCTAGAGCCAGTAGCATCAAAATTCAATTTTAATGCATAGTGTTTTCTTAGAACCCTATTTTAGAAATGGTTCCTCAGCAGCCCTAGTTTTGGAGCATCAAAATTGATATTTGGAGGTACAACAAGGTTTCAAGATGCAAGTCTTGATTATGAAGCCGGTAGAGGCAAAATTTTATTTTGATGCACATCGTGCTCTTAGAACCTTGTTTTGGAGCTTATGCCTCAAAATCTTTGGTTTTGAGCCTATAGTGTCAAAACATGATTTTGATGCACATCGTGCTCTTAGAACCTCATTTCAGAGCGTGTGGCTTGAAAGCTCCAGTTTCCAAACATCAAAAGCTATGTTTAAAGGCACAACAAGGTTTAAAGACACGAGTCCTACTTCTCAAACCAATAGCCTCAAAACACGATTTTCACAAACATGGTGTTCTTAGAACTTCATTTCGAAGGTTGTGCCTCAAAAGGCACGATTTTGGAGCATAAAAGTTAGTGCTTGTGGCTCGAAAGCCCCGATTTTGGAGCATCAAAATCAGTGTTTTGAGGCACAACAAGGTTTCAAAATGCAAGCTCCGATTCTAGAGCCAGTAGCATCAAAATTCAATTTTGATGCACTTTGTTCTCTAAGAACCCTGTTTTAGAAATTGTGCCTCAACAGCCCCAGTTTTGGAGCATCAAAATCAACATTTGGAGGAAAAACAAGGTTTCAAGATGCTAGTCCTCATTTTGGACGCGGTTGCGTCAAAATTTGATTTTGACACACATTGTGCTCTTAGAACCTCATTTCGGAGCCTGTGGCTCGAAACATCCAGTTTCAAAACATCAAAATCAATGTTTAAAGGCACAACAAGGTTTCAAGACACAAGTCTCAATTCTCAAGCTGATAGCATCAAAACATGATTTTGAAAAAGATGGTGTTCTTAGAACCTCGTTTCAGAGGTTGTGCCTCAAAAGCCTCATTTTTGGAGCATAAAAATTAGTGTTTGGAGGCACAACAAAGTTTCAAGACACAAGTCCCAATTCCAGAGTCGGTAGCGTTAAAACATAATTTTGATGTACATCGTACTCTTAGAACCTCATTTTAGAGCTTGTGCCTTGAAAGCCCTGATTTTGGAACATCAAAATCAACGTTTTGAGGCACAACAAGGTTTCAAGAATCAAGTCCCTATTCCGGAGCCTGGAATTTTGACGCACATGTTTTTCTTAGAAGCTCATCTCGGAGCTTGTGCCTCAAAAGAAACCATTTTGGAGCATCAAAATAGATGTTTGGAAGCACAACAAGGTTTCAAGATGCAAGTCCTAATTCTAGAGTCAATAGTGTCAAAAACTCATTTTGGTGCATATCGTGCTCTTAGAACCTCATTTTGAAGCTTGTGCCTCAAAAGCCTCAGTTTTGGAGTTTCAAAATCAGTTTTTTGAGGCACAACAAGGTTTCAAGATGCAAGCCCCAATTCTAGAGCCACTAGCATCAAAATTGAATTTTGATGCACATTGTGCTCTTAGAACCCTATTTTAGAAATTGTGCTTCAAAAGCCCCAGTTTTGGAGCATCAAAATCGATGTTTGGAGGCACAACAAGGTTTCAAGATGCAAGTCTGGATTCTCAAGCTGATTGTGTCAAAACATGATTTTAACAAACATGGTGTTCTTAGAACCTCATTTCGGAGGTTGTGCTTCAAATGCCTCATTTTTGGAGCATAAAAATTAGTGTTTAGAGGCACAACAAGGTTTCAAGATAGAAGTCCCAATTTCAGAGTCGGTAGCGTCAAAATGCAATTTTGATGTACATTGTACTCTTAGAACCTTGTTTCGGAGGTTGTGCCTTGAAAGCCCTGATTTTGGAACATCAAAATCAATGTTTTGAGGCACAACAAGGTTTCAAGAAGCAAGTCCGTATTTCGGAGCCTATAGCGTCAAAATTTTATTTTCACGCATATCATTCTCTTACAAGTTCATTTCGGAGCTTATGCCATGAAAGATCGAGTTTTGGAGCATCAAAATCAATGTCTGGAGGCACAACAAGGTTTCAAGATGCAAGTCCCGATTCTAGAGTCAATCGTGTCAAGATCTGATTTTGGCGCACATCATGCTCTTAGAACCTCATTTCGAAGCTTGTGCCTCGAAAGCCCTGATTTCAGAGCTTCAAAATCATTGTTTTGAGGCACAACAAGATTTCAAGATGCAAGCCCCGATTCTAGAGCTAGTAGCATCAAAATTTAATTTTGATGGACATCGTGCTCCTAGTACCTCTTTTTGGAGCTTGTACCTCAAAATCTTCGGTTTCCAAGAATAAAAATTTGTGTTTGGAGGCACAACAAGCTTTCAAGATGCAAGTCCCTATTCCGGAGCCTGTAGTGGCAAAACGTGAATTTGATGCGCATCGTGCTCTTAGATCCCCGTTTCGAAGCGTGTCTCTTGAAAGCTCTAGTTTCGAAACATCAAAATCAATGTTTAAAGGCACAACAAGGTTTCAAGACACAAGTCCCTATTCTCAACCTGAAAGCATCAAAACATGATTTTGACAAACATGGTGTTCTTACAACTTTGTTTCGAAGGTTGTGCCTTAAAAGCCTCATTTTTGGCGCATAAAAATTAGTGTTTGGAGGTACATCAAGCTCTTAGAACCTCATTTTGGAGCTTGTGCCTTGAAAGCGCTTATTTATGCACATCATTCTCTTAGAAGCTCATTTCGGAGCTTGTGCCTCAAAAGACCCCGTTTTGGAGCATCAAAATCAATGTTTGGAGGCACAACAAGGTTTCAAGATGCAAGTCATGATTATAGATTCAATAGCGTCAAAATGTGATTTTGGCATACATCATGCTCTTAGAATCTCATTTTGAAGCTTGTGCTTTGAAAGCCCTGGTTTCGGTGCATCAAAATCAGTGTTTTGAGACACAACAAGATTTCAAGATGCAAGCCCCGATTCTAGAGCCGGTAGCATCAAAATTCAATTTTCATGCACATTGTGCTCTTAGAAACCTATTTTAGAAATTGTGCCTCAAAAGCCCCAATTTTGGAGCATCAAAATTGATGTTTGGAGGCACAACAAGGTTTCAATGTGCATGTCCTGATTCTGGAAACGGTAGCATCAAAATTTGATTTTGACACACATCGTGCTCTTAGAACCTTGTTTTGGAGCTTATGCGTCAAAATATTTGGTTTCGAAGCATCAAAATTGGTGTTTAGAGAGGCACAACAAACTTTCAAGATGCAAGTTCCTATATCGGAGCCTATAGTGTGAAAACGTGATTTTGATGCACATTGTGCTCTTAGAACCTCATTTCGGAGTGCGTTGCTCAAAAGCTCCATACAGTTTCAAACATCAAAATCAATGTTTAAAGGCACAACAAGGTTTCAAGACACAAGTCTAGATTCTCAAGCTAATAGCGTCAAAACACGATTTTGACAAACAGGGTGTTCTTAGAACCTCATTACGGAGGTCGTGCCTCAAAAGCCTCATTTTTGGAGCATAAAGATTTGTGTTTGGAGGGACAAAAAGGTTTCAAGACACAAGTCCCAATTCTAGAGTCGGTAGCGTCAAAACCCAATTTTGATGTACATCATGCTCTGAGAACCAATGTTTTGAGGCACAACAAGATTTCAAGATACAAGCACCGTTTCTAGAGCCAGTAGCATCAAAATTCAATTTTAATGCACATTGTGCTCTTAGAACCCTATTTTAGAAATTGTGCCTGAAAAGCCCAAGTTTTGGAGCATCAAAATCAATATTTGGAGGCACAACAATGTTTCAAGATGTAAGTCTTGATTCTGGAACTGATAGCATCAAAATTTGATTTTGACGCACATCGTGCTCTTAGAACCTTGTTCTGGAGCTTATGTCTCAAAATCTTCGGTTTCGAACCATAAAAATTGGTGTTTGGAGGCACAACAAGCTTTCAAAATGAAGGTCCCTATTCCGGAGCCTGTACTGTCATAACGTTATTTTGATGCACATTGTGCTCCTAGAACCTTGTTTCAGAGCTTGTGCCTTGAAAGCCTTGATTTTGGAACATCAAAATCATTTTTTTGAGGCACAACAAGGTTTCAAGATACAAGTCCTAATTCCAGATTCAATAGCGTCAAAATATGATTTTGGCACACATCGTGCTCTTAGAACCTCAGTTTCAAGATGCAAGCTACGATTCTGGAGCCATTAGCATCAAAATTGAATTTTGATGCACATTGTGCTCTTAGAACCCTATTTTAGAAATTGTGCCTCAAAAGCCCCAGTTTTGGAGCATCAAAATCGATGTTTGGAGGCACAACAAGGTTTCAAGATGCAACTCCTGATTCTCGAGCTGGTAGAGTCAAAATTTGATTTTGATGCACATCGTGCTCTTAGAACCTTGTTTTGGAGCTTATGCCTCAAAATCTTTGGTTTCAAAGCATCAAAATTGGTGTTTGGAGGCACAACAAACTTTCAAAATGAAGGTCCCTATTCCGGAGCCTGTACTATCAAAATGTTATTTTGATGCACATTGTGCTTCTAGAACTTTGTTTCAGAGCTTGTGCCTTGAAAGCCCTGATTTTGGAACATCAAAATCAATTTTTTGAGGCACAACAAGGTTTCAAGATACAAGTCCTAATTCTAGAGTCAATAGCGTCAAAATATGATTTTGGCACACATCGTCCTCTTAGAACCTCAGTTTCAAGATGCAAGCCTTGATTCTGGAGCCATTAGCATCAAAATTCAATTTTGATGCACATTGTGCTGTTAGAACCCTATTTTAGAAATTGTGCCTCAAAAGCTCTAGTTTTGGAGCATCAAAATCGATGTTTGGAGGCACAACAAGGTTTCAAGATACAAGTCTTGATTCTCGAGCCGGTAGAGTCAAAATTTGATTTTGACGCACATCGTGCTCTGAGAACCTTGTTTTGGAGATTATGCCTCAAAATCTTTGGTTTCGAAGCATCAAAATTGGTGTCTGGAGGCACAACAAGCTTTCAAGACGCAAGTCCCTATTCCAGAGCTTTTAGTGTCAAAACATGATTTTGATGCACATCGTGCTCTTAAAACCTCGTTTCGGAGCATGTGGCTGGAAAGCTCCAGTTTCCAAACATCAAAAGCTATGTTTAAAGGCACAACAAGGTTTCAAGACACGAGTCCCGATTCTAAATCTAATAGCGTCAAAACACGATTTTCACAAACATGGTGTTCTTAGAACTTCATTTCGGAGGTTGTGCCTCAAAAGGCTCATTTTTGGAGCACAAAAATTAGTGTTTGGAGGCACAACAAGGTTTCAAGACACAAGTCCCAATTCCATATGTGGTAGCGTCAAAACGCAATATTGATGTACATCATGTTCTTGGAACCTCATTTCGGAGCTTGTGCCTTAAAACATTGATTTTGGAACATCAAAATCAATGTTTTAAGGCACAACAAGGTTTCATTAAGCAAGTCCCTATTCCAGAGCCTGTAGCGTCAAAATTCCATTTTGACGCAAATCATTCTCATAGAAACTCATTTCAGAGCTTGAGCAAGTCCCGATTCTAGAGTCAATAGAGTCAAAATCTGATTTTGGTGCACATCGTGCTCTTAGAACGTCATTCTGAAGCTTTTGCCTTGAAAGCCCCGTAATTGACTTGGTTCTACTCCTCGATCTGCTTCTAGATTTTGATCCACCCCCTACCACCCTGAGAAGAGTAGGGGGCACGGATGCTTCTGGTACTTCAACAGGTGCTTCAACGGGTGGGCCCTACTATCTATAGGCAACTATGGAATCTCCAACAGGATTTGGATCTCTATCTAAATATCGATCCAAAACCAGTGTGGCCGCTTCAAAATAGTTATTATTTACCACCTTAGCCACTTATTCTAAAGCTGATGAGTCAACTCGGTTAGCTGCGAGTGCCTTTGCGATGTATAAGTTGTGGGCACTGGGTCAATGAGGTATCTCTAAGGTCGGGTTCTGCATCTTGATTTGCAAGCACCGGTTTTGGAGCATCAAAATTAGTTTTTTGAGGAACAACAAACTTTCAAGATGCAATTCCCGATTCTAGAGCCAGTAGCATCAAAATTCAATTTTGATGCACATTGTCCTCTTAGAACCCTGTTTTAAAAATTGTGCCTCAAAATCCCTAGTTTTGGAGCATCAACATCGATGTTTCAGAGCGTGTGGCTTAGAAGCTCCATTTTCAAAACATCAAAATCAATGTTTAAAGGCACAACAAGGTTTCAAGACACAAGTCCCGATTGTCAAGCTGATAGCGTCAAAACACGATTTTGACAAACATGGTGTTCTAAGAACCTCATTTCGGAGGTTGTGCCTCAAAAGCCTCATTTTTGGAGCATAAATATTAGTGTTTGGAGGCACAAGAAGGTTTCAAGACACAAGTCCCAATTTCAAAGTCAGTAGCATCAAAAGACAATTTTGATGTACATCGTGCTCTTAAAACCTCATTTCAGAGCTTGTGCCTTGAAAGCCCTGATTTGGGAACATCAAAATCAATGTTTTGAGGCACAAAAGGTTTCAAGAAGCAAGTCCCTATTTTAGAGCCTGTAGCATCAAAATTCCATTTTGACGCACATCATTCTTTTAGAAGCTCATTTTGGAGCTTGTGCCTTGAAAGACGCAGTTTTGGAGCATCAAAATAAATGTTTGGAGGCACAACAATGATTCAAGATGCAAGTTCTGATTCTAGAGTCAATAGCATCAAAATCTAATTTTGGCACACATCGTACTCTTAGAAGCTCATTTTGAAGCTTGTGCCTCAAGTTTTCAGAGCATCAAAATCAGTGTTTTGAGGCACAACAAGGTTTCAAGATGCTCTTAGAACCCTGTTTTAGAAATTGTTCCTTAAAAGCCCCAATTTTGGAGCATCAAAATTGGTGTTTCAAGGTACAACAACCTTTCAAGACATGAGTCCCTATTCTAGATTTTGTAGTGTCAAAACGTGAATTTGATGCACATCATGCTCTTAGAACCTCGTTTTGAAGCGTGTGGCTCGGAAGCTCCATTTTCGAAGCATCAAAATCAATGTTTAAAGGCCACAACAAGGTTTCAAGACACAAGTCCCGATTCTCAAGCTGATAGCATCAAAACACGATTTTGACAAACATGGTGTTCTTAGAACCTCATTTCGGAGGTTGTGACTCAAAATCCTCATTTTTGGAGCATAAAAATTAGTGTTTGGAGGCACAACAAGGTTTCAAGACACAAGTACCAATTCTAGAGTCGGTAGCGTCAAAACGCAATTTTGATGTACATCGTGCTCTTAGAACCTCATTCCGGAGCTTGTGCTTTGAAAGCCCTAATTTTGGAACATGAAAATCAATGTTTTGAGGCACAAGAAGGTTTCAAGAAGCAAGTCCCTATTTCGGAGCCTATATTGTCAAAATTCCATTTTGACGCACATCATTCTCTTAGAAGCTCATTTCAGAGTTTGTGCCTCGAAAGACCCTGTTTTGGAGCATCAAAATCAATGTTTAGAGGAAAAAGAAGGTTTCAAGATACAAGTCCTGATTCTAGAGTCAATATCATCAAAATTTGATTTTGGTGCACATCGTGCCCTTAGAATCTCATTTGGAAGCTTGTGCCTCAAAAGCCCCGGTTTCAGAGCATCAAAATCCTTGTTTTCAGGCACAACAAGGTTTCAAGATGCAAGCCTCGGTTCTAGAGCTAGTAGCATCAAAATTCAATTTTGATGCACATTGTGCTCTTAGAACCCTGTTTTAGAAATTCTGCCTCAAAAGACCCTGTTTTGGAGCATCAAAATCGATGTTTGGAGGCACAATAAGGTTTCAAAATGCAAGTCCTGATTCTAAAGCTAGTAGCATCAAAATTTGATTTTGATACACATTGTGCTCTTAGAACCTTGTTTTGGAGCTTATCTCTCAAAATCTTCAGTTTCAAAGCATCAAAATTCGTGTTTGGAAGAACAACAAGCTTTCAAAACGCAAGTCCCTATTCTAGAGCTTGTAGTGTCAAAACATGATTTTGATGGACATCATGCTGTTAGAACCTCATTTCAGAGCGTGTGGCTCAAAAGCCCTAGTTTTGGAGCACCAAAATCGATGTTTGGAGGCACAACAAGGTTTCAAGATGCAAGTCCTGATTCTAAAGCCAGTAGCGTCAGAATTTGATTCTGATGGACATCCTGCTCTTAGAACCTTGTTTTGGAGCTTATCACTCAAAATCTTCGGTTTGAATCATCAAAATTGGTGTGTGGAGGGACAACAAACTTTCAAGATTGAAGTTCCTATTCTGGAGCCTGTAGTATCAAAACGTGATTTTGATGCACATCGTGCTCTTAGAGCCTCGTTTCGGAGCGTGTGGCTCGAAAGATCCAGTTTCAAAACATCAAAATCAATGTTTAAAGGCAAAACAAGGTTTCAAGACACAAGTCCCAATTCTCAAGCTGATAGCATCAAAACACGATTTTTACAAACATGGTGTTCTTAGAACCTCATTTTGGAGGTTGTGCCTCAAAAGCCTCATTTTTGGAGCATAAAAATTAGTGTTTGGAGGCACAACAAGGTTTCAAGACACAAGTCCCAATTCCAGAGTCGATAGTGTCAAAATGCAATTTTGATGTACATCGTGCTCTTAGAACATCATTTGAGAGCTTGTTCCTTGAAAGCCCTGATTTTGGAACATGAAAATCCATGTTTTGAGGCACAACAAGGATTCAAGAAGCAAGTCCCTATTTCGGAGCTTGTAACATTAAAATTCCATTTTGATGCACATCATTCTCTTAGAAGCTCATTTCGGAGCTTGTGCCTCGAAAGACCCAATTTTGGAGCATCAAAATCAATGTTTGGAAGCACAACAAGGTTTCAATATGTAAGTCCTGATTCTAGAGTCAATAGCGTCAAAATTTGATTTTGGCGCACATCGTGCTCTTAGAAACTCATTTCGAAGCTTGTACCTTGAAAACCACGGTTTTAGAGCATCAAAATTAGTGTTTTGAGGCACAACAAGGTTTCAAGATGCAAACGCTGATTCTAGAGCCAGTAGCTAAAAAAATCAATTTTGATGCACATTGTGCTCTTATAACACTTTTTTAGAAATTGTGCCTCAAAAGACCCAGTTTTGGAGCATCAAAATCCATGTTTGGAGGAACAACAAGGTTTCAAGATGCAAGTCCTGATTCTAGAGCCGGTAGTGTCAGAATTTGATCATGATGCACATCGTGCTCTTAGAACCTTGTTTTGGAGCTTATGCCTCAAAATCTTCGGTTTTGAATCATCAAGATTGGTGTTTGCAGGCACAATAAGCTTTCAAGATGCAAGTCCCTATTCCAGAGCCTGTAGTGTCAAAACGTGATTTTGATGCACATCATGCTCTTACAAACTCGTTTCGGAGCGTGTGGCTTGAAAGCTTCAATTTCCAAACATCAAAAGCAATGTTTAAAGGCACAACAATGTTTCAAGACACAAGTCCCAATTCTAGAGTCGGTAGCATCAAAATGCAATTTTGATGTACATCGTGCTCTTAGAACCTCATTTTAGAGCTTGTGCCTTGAAAGCCTTGATTTTGGAACATCAAAATCAATGTTTTGGGGCACAACAAGGTTTCACGAAGTAAGTCCCTATTCTAGAGCCTGTAGCGTCAAAATTCCATTTTGACACACATCATTCTTTTAGAAGCTCATTTCAGAGCTTATGCCTCGAAAGACCCGGTTTTGGAGCATCAAAATCACTGCTTGGAGGCACAACAAGGTTTGAAGATGCAAGTCCTGATTCGATAGTCAATAGTGTCAAAATCTAATTTTAGCGCACATCGTGTTCTTTGAACCTCATTTCGAAGCTTGTGCCTCAAAAGCCCCAGTTTTGGAGCATCAAAATGAGAGTTTTGAGGCACAACAAGGTTTCAGGATGCAAGTCCCTATTCTAGAGTCAATAGCGTCAAAATCTGATTTTGGCGCACACCATCCTCTTAGAACCTTATTTCAAAGCTTGTGCCTCGAAAGATGCAAGCCCCGATTCTAGAGCCAATAGCATCAAAATTTAATTTTGATGCAACAAGGTTTCAAGAGACAAGTCCCAATTCTAGAGTCGGTAGCGTGAAAATGCAACTTTGATGTACATTGTGCTCTTATAACCCTCTTTTAGAAATTATGCCTCAAAAGCCCTAGTTTTAGAACCTCATTTCGGAGCTTGTGCCTTGAAAGCCCTGATTTTGGAACATCAAAATCAATGTTTTGAGGCACAACAAGGTTTCAAGAAGAAAGTCCTTATTCCAGAGCCTGTAGCATCAAAATTACATTTTGACACACATCATTCTCTTAGAAGTTGATTTCGGAGCTTGTGCCTTGAAACACGCAGTTTTGGAGCATCAAAATCAATGTTTGGAAGCACAACAAGGTTTCAAGATGCAAGTACCGATTCTAGAGTCAATAGCGGCAAAATCTGATTTTGGCGCACATCGTGCTCTTAGAACCTTATTTCAAAGCTTTCAAGATGCAAGCCCCGATTCTAGAGCTAGTAGCATCAAAATTCAATTTTGATGCACATTGTGCTCTTATAACCCTCTTTTGGAAATTATGCCTCAAAAGCCCTCGTTTTGGAGCATCAAAAGCGATGTTTTGAGGCACAACAAGGTTTGTAGATGCAAGTCCTAATTCTTGAGCCGGTAGAACTTTGACGCACATCATGCTCTTAGAACCCTTTTTGGAGCTTATGAATAAAAAATCTTCGGTTTCGAAGCATCAAAATTGGTGTCTAGAGGCACAACAAACTTTCAAGACGCAAGTCCCTATTCTAGAGTCTATAGTGTCAAAACGTGATTTTGATGCACATCGTGCTCTTAGAACCTCATTTCGGAGCATGTTTCTTGAAAGCTCCAGTTTCAAAACATAAAAATCAATGTGTAAAGGCACAACAAGGTTTCAAGACACAAGTCCCGATTCTCAAGCTGATAGCATTTAAAAACAAACATCGTGTTCTTAGAACCCCATTTCGGAGGTTGTTCCTCAAAAGCCTCATTTTTAGAGAATAAAAATTAGTGTTTCAAGGCACAACAAGGTTTCCAGACACAAGTCCAAATTCTAGAGTCGGTAGCATGCAATTTTGATGTACATTGTGCTCTTAGAGCCTCATTTCAAAGGTTGTGCCTTGAAAGCCCTGATTTTGGATCATCAAAATCAATGTTTTGAGGCACAACAAAGTTTCAAGAAACAAATCCCTATTCCAGAGCCTGTAGCATCCATTTTGGTGCACATTATTCTCTTAGAAGTTTATTTAAGAGCTTGTGCCTAGAAAGACCCAATTTTGGAGCATGAAAATCAATGTTTGGAGGCACAACAAGAAAAGAAGCTTATGCCTCAAAATCTTTGGTTTTCAAACATCCAAATTGGTGTTTGGAGGCACAAGAAGCTTTCAAGATGCAAGTACCTATTACGGAGCCTATAGTGTCAAACCATGATTTTCGTGCACATCGTGCTCTTAGAACCTCATTTCAGAGCGTGTGGCTCGAAAGCTCCAGTTTCAGAACATCAAAATCAATCTTTAAAGGCACCACAAGGTTTCAAGACACAAGTCCCGATTCTCAAGCTGATAGCATCAAAACATGATTTTTAAAAACATGGTGTTCTGAGAACCTCATTTCAAAGATTGTCTCAAAAGCCTCGTTTGTGGAGCATAAAAATTAGTGTTTGGAGGCACAACAAGGTTTCAAGACACATGTCCCAATTCCAGCGTGGGTAGCGTCAAAACGCAATTTTAATGTACATCGTTCTCTTAGAACCTCATTTTGGAGCTTGTGCCTTAAAATCCATGATTTGGGAACATCAAAATCAATGTTTTGAGGCACAACAAGGTTTCAAGAAGAAACTCCCTATTCTGGAGCCTGTACCGTCCAAATTTCATTTTCAAGCACATCATTCTCAGAAGCTCATTTAAGAGCTTGTGCCTCGAAAGACCCAGTTTTGGAGCATCAAAATCAATGTTTGGAGGCACAACTTGGTTTCAAGATGCATGTACCGATTCTAGAGTCAATAGCGTCAAAATATGATTTTGGCATACATCGTGCTCTTAGAACCTCATTTCGAATCTTGTGCCTCAAAAGCTTCGGTTTCAGAGCAACAAAATCAGTGTTTTGAGGCACAAGAAGATTTCAAGATGCAAGCCCTGATTTTAGAGCTAGTAGCATCAAAATTCAATTTTGATACACATCTTAGAACCTTGTTTTGGAGCTTATGCCTCAAAATGTTCGGTTTCCAAGCATCAAAATTGGTGTTTGGAGGCACAACAAGCTTTCAAGATGCAAGTCCCTATTCCCAAGCTTGTAGTGTCAAAACATGATTTTGATGCACATCGTGCTCTTAGAACGTCATTTCAGAGTGTGTAGCTCGAAAGCTCTAGTTTCAAAACATCAAAATCAATGTTTAAAGGCACAACAAGGTTTCAAGACACAAGTCCTGATTCTCAAGTTGACAGAGTCAAAACATGATTTTGACAAACATGGTGTTCTTAGAACCTCATTTCGGAGGTTGTGCCTCAAAAGCCTCATTTTTGGAGAATAAAAATTAGTGTTTGGAGGCACAACAAGATTTCAAGACACAAGTCCTAATTCCAGAGTCTGTAACATCAAAACGCAATTTTGAGGTACATCAAAACACGATTTTGACAAACATGGTGCTCTTATAACCTGATTTAGGAGGTTGTGCCTCAAAAGCCTCATTTTTCAAGCATAAAAATTAGTGTTGAGACACAAAAAGGTTTGAAGACACAAGACCTAGTTTTGGAGCATGAAAATCAATGTTTGGAAGCACAACAAGGTCTCAAGATGCAAGTCCCAGTTCTAGAGTCAATAGCGTCAAAATCTGATTTTCGCGCTCATCGTGCTCTTAGAACCTCATTTTGAAGCTTGTGCCTTGAAAGCCCCAGTTTCGGAGCATCAAAATTAGTGTTTTGAGGCACAACAAGGTTTCAAGATGCAAGCCCCGATTCTAGAGCAAGTAGCATCAAAATTCAATTTTGATGCACATTGTGCTCTTAGAAACCTGTTTTAGATATTGTGCCTCAAAAGCCCCAGTTTTGGACCATCAAAATCGATGTTTGGAGGCGAAACAAGGTTTGAAGATGCAAGTCCTGATTTTGGAGCCTATAGTTGCAAAACGTGATTTTGATGCACTTTGTGCTCTTCGAACCTCGTTTCGGAGCGTGTGGCTCGAAAACACCAGTTTTAAAACATCAAAATCAATGTTTAAAGGCACAACAAGGTTTCAAAACACAAGTCTTGATTCTCAAGCTGATAGCGTCAAAAACGATTTTGAAAAACATGGTGTTCTTAGAACCTCATTTCGGAGGTAGTGCCTCAAAAGCCTCATTTTTGTAGCATAAAAATTAGTGTTTGGAGGCACAACAAGGTTTCCAGACACAAATCCCAATTCCAGAGTTGGTAGCGTCAAAACTAAATTTTTATGTACATCGTGGTCTTAGAACCTCATTTCAGAGCTTGTTCCTTGAAAGCCCTGATTTTGGAACACCAAAATCAATGTTTTGAGGCACAACAAGGTTTCAAGAAGCAAGTCCCTATTTCGGAGCCTGTAGTATCAAAATTCCATTTTGATTTACTTCATTATCTTAGAAGCTCATTTTGGAGCTTTTGCCTCGAAAGACCCAGTTTTGGAGCATCAGAATCAATGTTTGGAGGCACAACAAGGTTTCAGGATGCAAGTCCTGATTCTAGAGTCAATAGCGTCAAAATTTGACTTTGGCGCACATCGTGTCTTAGAACCTCATTTTGAAGCTTGAAACTCGAAAGCCCCGGTATCGAAGCATCAAAATTAGAGTTTTGAGGCACAATAAGATTTCAAAATGCAAGCCCCGATTCTAGAGCTAGTAGCATCAAAATTCAATTTTGATGCACATTGTGCTTTTAGAACCCTTTTTTAGAAATTGTGCCTCAAAAGCAGTTTTGGAGCATCAAAATCGATCTTTGGAGGCACAACAAGGTTTCAAGATGCAAGTCTTAATTCTGGAGCCCGTAGCGTCAGAATTTGATTATGAAGCACATCATGCTCTTAGAACCTTGTTTTGGAGCTTATTCCTCAAAATCTTCGGTTTCAAAGCATCCAAATTGGTGTTTGGAGGCACAACAAGCTTTCAAGATGCAAGTCTCTATTCCGGAGCCTATAGGGTCAAAACGTGGTTTTGATGCACATCGTGATTTTAGAACCTCATTTCGAAGCGTGTGGCTCGAAAGCTCCAATTTCAAAACATCAAATCAATGTTTAAAGGCACAATAAGGTTTCATGACACAAATCGCGATTCTCAAGTTGATAGCGTCAAAACATGATTTTGACAAACATGGAGTTCTAAGAACCTCATTTCGGAGGTTGTGCCTCAAAAGCCTCATTTTTGGAGCATAAAAATTAGTGTGTGGAGGCACAACAAGCTTTCAAGACACAAGTCCCAATTCCAGAGTCGGTAGCATCAAAAGCCAATTTTGATGTACACCGTGCTCTTAGAACCTCATTTCGGAGCTTGTGCCTTCAAAGCCCTGATTTTGGAACATCAAAATCAATGTTTCGAGGCACAAGGTTTCATGAAGCAAGTCCCTATTCTGGAGCCTATAGAGTCAAAACGTGATTTTGATGCACAAGGTGCTCTTAGAACCTCATTTTAGAGCGTGTGGCTCGAAAGCTCCAGTTTCAAAACACTAAAATCATTGTTTAACATGATTTTGACAAACATGGTGTTCTTAGAACCTTATTTCAGAGGCCGTGTCTCAAAAGCCTCATTTTTGGAGAATAAAAATTAGTGTTTGGAGGCACAACAAGGTTTCAAGACACAAGTCCCAATTCTAGAGTCGGTAGCCTAAAATCGCAATTTTGATGTACGTCATGCTCTTAGAACCTCATTTTGGAGCATCAAAATTGGTGTTTGGAGGAACAACAAGCTTTGAAGATGCAAGTCCCTATTCTGGAGCATGTAGTGTCAAAATGTGATTTTGATGCACATCGTTCTCTTAGATCCTCCTTTCAGAGCGTGTGGCTCGAAAGCTACAGTTTCAAAACACCAAAATCAATGTTTAACATGATTTTGACAAACATCGTTCTCTTAGAACCTCATTTCGAAGCTTGTGCCTTGAAAGCCCTAGTTTTGGAGCATCAAAATTAGTGTTTGAAGGAACAACAAGCTTCCAAGATGCAAGTCCCTATTCCGGAGCCTGTAGTGTCAAAACATGATTTTGATGCACATCATGTTGTTAGAACCTCATTTAAGAGCATGTGGCTCGAAAGATCCAGTTTCAAAACACCAAAATCAATGGTTAACATGATTTTGACAAACATGGTGTTCTTAGAACCTCATTTCGGAGGTCGTGCCTCAAAAGCCTCTTTTTTGGAGCATAAAAATTAGCGTTTGGAGGCACAACAAGGTTTCAAGACACAGGTCCCAATTCCAGTGTTGGTAGCATCAAAATGCAATTTTGATGTACGTCATGCTCTTAGAACCTCATTTCAGAGCTTGTGCCTTGAAAGCCCTGATTTTAGAACATCAAAATCAATGTTTTGAGGCACAACAAGGTTTCAAGAAGCAAGTTCCTATTCCAGAGCCTGTAGCGTCAAAATTCCATTTTGACGCACATCATTGTCTTAGAAGCTCATTTCAGAGCTTGTGCCTTGAAAGACCCAGTTTTGCAGCATCAAAATCAATGTTTGGAGGCACAACAAGGTTTCAAGATGCAAGTCCCGATTCTAGAGTCAATAGCATCAAAATCTGATTTTGGTGCACATCATGCTCTTAGAATCTCATTTCGAAGGTTTTGCCTCGAAAGCCCCAATTTTGGAGCATCAAAATTAGTGTTTTGAGGCACAACAATGTTTCAAGATGCAAGCCCTGAGTCTAGAGCCAATAGCATCAAAAATTAATTTTGATGCACATTGTGCTCTTAGAACCATGTTTTAAAAATTGTTCCTCAAAAGCCCCTGTTTTGGAGCATCAAAATCAATGTTTGGAGGCACAACAAGTTTTCAAGATGCAAGTCTCGATTCTAGAGCCTGTAGTGTGAAAACGTGATTTTGATGCATGTCGTGCTCGTAGAACTCCGTTTCGGAGCGTGTGGCTCGAAAGCTCCAGTTTCGAAACATCAAAATGAAAGTTTAAAGGGACAACAGGGTTTCAAGACACAAGTCTTGATTCTGAAGCTGATTGCACCAAAACACAATTTTGACAAACATGGTATTCTTAGAACCTCATTTCGGAGGTCGTGCCTCAAAAGCCTCATTTTTGGAGCATAAAACTTAGTGTTGGGAGGCACAACAAGGTTTCCGGACACAAGTCCCAATTCCATAGTCAGTAGTGTCAAAACGCAATTTTGATGTACATTGTGCTCTTAGAACCTCATTTCAGAGCTTGTGCCTTGAAAGCCCTTATTTTCGAACATTAAAATCAATGTTTTGAGGCACAACAAGGTTTCAAGAAGAAAGTCCCTATTTCGGAACCTGTAGCATCAAAATTCGATTTTGACGCACATCATTCTCTTAGAAGCTCATTACACAGCTTGTACCTCGGAGGACCCAATTTTGGAGCATTAAACTCAATGTTTGGAGGCACAACAAGGTTTCAAGGTGCAAGTCCCAATTCTAGAGTCAATAGAGTGAAAATCTAATTTTGGCGCACATCGTGCTCTTAGAACCTCATTTCAAAGCTTTTGCTTTGAAAGACCCGGTTTCAGAGCATCAAAATCAGTGTTTTGAGGCACAACAAGGTTTCAAGATGCAAGCCCTCGATTCTAGAGCTAGTAGCATCAAAACTCAATTTTGATGCACATTGTGTTCTTAGAACCCTCTTTTAGATATTGTGCCTCAAAAGCCCCGGTTTTGGAGCATCAAAATTGATATTTGGAGGCACAACAATGTATCAAGATGCAAGTCCTAATTCTAGAGCCCATAGCATCAGAATTTGATTTTGACACACATCATGCTCTTAGAACCTTGTTTTGGAGCATATTCCTCTAAATCTTCCGTTCCGAAGCATCCAAATTGGTGTTTGGAGGCACAACTAGCTTCCAAGATGCAAGTCTCTATTCCTGAGCCTATAAAGTCAAAACATGATTTTGATGCACTTCGTGCTCTGAGAACCTTGTTTCGGAGAGCGTGGCTCGAGTGCTCCAGTTTTGAAACATCGAAATCAATGTTTAAAGGCACAACAAAGTTTCAAGACACAAGTCTTGATTTTGAAGCTGATAGCGTCAAAACACAATTTTGACAAACATGGTGTTCTTAGAACCTCATTTTGGAGGTTGTTCCTCAAAAGCCTCATTTTTGGACAATAAAAATTAGTGTTTGGAGGCCCAACAAGGTTTCCAGACACAAGTCCCAATTCCAAAGTCGGTAGCGTCACAACATAATTTTTATGTACATCGTGCTCTTAAAACTTCATTTCAGACCTTGTGCCTTCAAAGCCCTTATTTGGGAACATCAAAATCAATGTTTTGAGGCACAACAAGGTTTCAAGAAGCAAGTGCCTATTCCAAAGCCTGTAGCGTCAAAATTCCATTTTGGTGCACATCATTCTCTTAGAAGTTCATTTTGGAGCTTGTGCCTCGAAAGACCCAGTTTTGGAGCATCAAAATAAATGTTTGGAGGCACAACAAGGTTTCGATATGCAAGTCCCGATTCTAGAGTCAATAGCGTCAGAATCTGATTTTGGCGCACATCGTGCTCTTAGAACCTCTTTTCAAAGCTTGTGCTTCGAAAGCCCCGATTTTGGAGCATCAAAATCAATCATTTGAGGCACAACAAGGTTTCAAGATGCAAGCCTGGATTCTAGAGCCAGTAGCATCAAAAATTATTTTTGATGCACATTGTGCTCTTAGAACCCTATTTTAGAAATTTTGCGACAAAAGCTCAAATTTTGGAGAATCAAAAATTGATGTTTGGAGGCACAACAAGGTTTCAAGATGCAAGTCCTAATTCTGGAGCTGGTAATATCAGAATTTGATTCTGACACACATCGTGCTTATGCCTCAAAATCTTCAGTTTCAGAGCATCAAAATTGGTGTTTGGAGGCACAACAAGCTTTCAACATGCAATTCCCTATTTCATAGCCTGTAGTGTCAAAACATGATTTTGATGCACATCGTGCTCTTAGAACCTCATTTCGGAGCGTGTGGCTTGAAAGCTCTAGTTTCAAAACATCAAAATCAATGTTAAAAGGCACAATAAGGTTTCAAGACATGAGTCCCGATTCTCAAGTTGATAGCATCAAAACACGATTTTGACAAACATGGTGTTCTTAGAACCTCATTTCGAAGGTCATGCCTCAAAAGCCTCATTTTTGGAACATAAAAATTATTGTTTGGAGGATCAACAAGATTTCAAGACACAAAGTCTTGGTTTCAGAGCATCAAAATCAGTGTAAGCACAACAAGGTTTCAAGATGAAAGCCCTGATTCTAGAGCCAATGGCATCTAAATTCACTTTTGATGCGCATTGTTCTCTTAGAACCCTGTTTTAGAAATTGTGCCTCAAAAGTCCTAATTTTGGAGCATCAAAATCGATGTTTGGAGGCACAACAAGGTTTCAAGATGCAAGTCCTTATTGTAGAGCCGGTAGCGTCAAAATTTGATTTTGACGCACATCGTGCTCTTAGAACCTTGTTTGGGAGCTTATGCCTCAAACTCTTCGGTTTCGAAGCATCATAATTGGTGTTTGGAGGCACAACAAGCTTTCAAGACACAAGTTCCTAATCCAGAGGCTGTAGTGTCAAAATGTGATTTTGATGCAGATCGTGCTCTTAGAACCTGGTTTCAGAATGTGTGGCTCGAAAGCTCCAGTTTCAAAACATTAAAATCAATGTTTAAAGGCACAACAAGGTTTCACGACACTAGTCCTGATTCTCAAGCTGATAGCGTCAAAACATGATTTTGATAAACATGGTGTCCTTAGAACCCCATTTTGGACGTTGTGCCTCAAAAGCCTCATTTTTGGAGCATAAAATTTAGTGTTTGGAGGCACAACAAGGTTTCAAGACACAAATCCCAATTCCAGAGTCGCTAGCATCAAAATGCAATTTTGATGTACATTGTGCTCTTAGAATTTCATTTCAGAGCTTGTTCCTTGAAAGCCCTTATTTTGGAACATCAAAATAAATGTTTTGAGGCACAAAAAGGTTTCAAGAAGCAAGTCGCTATTCCGGAGCTTGTAGCATCAAAATTCCATTTCGAAGCTTGTGCCTTGAAAGACCCAATTTTGGAGCATCAAAATCGATGTTTGGAGGCACAACAAGGTTTCAAAATGCAAGTCCCGATTCTAGAGTTAATAGCATCAAAATCTAATTTTGGTGCACATCGTGCTCTGAGAACCTCATTTCAAAGCTTGTGATTCGAAAGCCCCAATTTCAGAGCATCAAAATCATTCTTTTGAGGGACAACAAGGTTTCAAGATGCAAGCCCCTATTCTATAGACAGTAGCATCAAAATGCAATTGGTGTTCGGAGGAACAACAAGCTTTCAAGACGCAAGTCCCTATTCCAGAGCCTGTAGTGTCAAAATGAGATTTTCATACACATCGTGCTCTTAGAACCTCATTTCAGAGCGTGTAGCTCGAAAGCTCCAGTTTGAAAACATCAATATCAATGTTTAAAGGCACAACAAGGTTTCAAGACACAAGTCCTGATTTTCAAGCTGATAGTGTCAAAACACAATTTTGACAAACATGTCGTTCTTAGAACCTGATTTCAGAGGTTGTGCCTCAAAAGGCTCATTTTTGGAGCATAAAAGTTAGTGTTTGGAGGCACATCAAGGTTTCAAGACACAAGTCCCAATTCCAGAGTCAGTAACATCAAAACGCAATTTTGAGGTACATTGTGCTCTTAGAACCTCATTTCGGAGCTTGTGCCTTGAAAGCCATGATTTTGGAACATCAAAACCAGTGTTTGGGGGCACAACAAGGTTTGAAGAAGCAAGTCCCTATTTCAGAGCCTGTAGCGTCAAAATTCCATTTTGACGCACATCATTCTCTTAGAAGCTCATTTCGGAGCTTGTGCCTCGAAAGACCTAGTTTTTTAGCATCAAAATCAATGTTTGGAGGCACAACAAGGTTTCAAGATGCAAGTCCCGATTCCATCAAGTCTTGATTCTAGAGCCGGTAGCATTGAAATTTGATTTTGATGCACATCATGCTCTTAGAACCTTGTTTTGGAGCTTATCTCTCAAAATATTCAGTTTCAAATCATCAAAATTGGTGTTTGAAGGCACAACAATCTTTCGAGATGCAAGTCCCTATTTCGGAGCCTGTAGTTTCAAAACATGATTTTGATGCACATCGTGCTCTTAGAACCTCGTTTCCAAGAGTCTGGCTCAGAAGCTCCAGTTTCAAAACATCAAAATCAATGTTTAAAGGCACAACAAGGTTTCAAGACACAAGTCCCGATTCTCAAGCTGATTGTCTCAAAACACCATTTTGACAAACATGGTGTTCTTAGAACCTCATTTCGGAGCTTGTGCCTCAAAAGCCTCATTTTTTGAGGATAAAAATTAGTGTTTGGAGGCACAACAAGGTTTCAAGACACAACTCCCAATTCCAGAGTCGGTAGCGTCAAAACGCAATTTTGATGTACATCGTGCTCTTAGAACCTCATTTCGGAGCTTGTGCCTTGAAAGCCTTGATTTTGGAACATCAAAATCATTGTTTTGAGGCACAACAAGGTTTCAAGAAGCAAGTCCCTATTTTGAAACCTGTAACGTCAAAATTCCATTTTCAGGCACATCATTTTCTTAGAAGCTCATTCTGGAGTATGTGCCTCGAAAGACCCTATTTTGGAGCATCAAAATCAATGTTTGGAGGCACAACAAGGTTTCAAGATGCAAGTCCCGATTCTAGAGTCAATAGTGTCAAAATCTAATTTCGGCAGACATCGTGCTCTTAGAACCTCATTTCAAAGCTTGTGCCTCGAAAGCCCCATTTTTGGAGCATCAAAATCTGTGTTTTGATGCACTACAAGGTTTCAAGATGCAAGCCCCGACTCGAGCTAGTAGCATCAAAATTCAATTTTGATGCACATTGTGCTCTTAGAACCCTGTTTAAGAAATTGTGCCTGAAAGGCCCTAGTTTTGGAGCATCAAAATCGATGGTTAGAGGCACAACAAGGTTTCAAGATTTGATTTTGACGCACATCGTGCTCTTAGAACCTTGTTTTGGAGCTTATGCCTCAAAATCTTCAGTTTCAAAGCATCAAAATTGGTGTTTGGAGGCACAACAAGCTTTCAAGAGGCAAGTCCCTATTCCGGAGCCAGTAGTGTCAAAACATGATTTTGATGCACATCGTGCTCTTAGAACCTTGTTTTGGAGTGTGCGGCTCAAAAGCTGCAGTTTTAAAACATCAAAATCAATGTTTAAAGGCACAACAAGGTTTCATGACAAAAGTCCCGATTCTTAAGCTGATGGAGTCAAAACACGATTTTGACAAACATGGTGTTCTTAGAACCTCATTTTGGAGGTTGTGCCTCAAAAGCCTCATTTTTGTAGCATAAAAATTAGTGTTTGGAGGCACAACAAGGTTTCAAGAGACAAGTCCCAATTCTAGAGTCGGTCGCGTCAAAATGCAATTTTGATGTACATCGCGCTCTTAGAACCTCATTTCGGATCTTGTACCTTGAAAGCCCTGATTTTCAAACATCAAAATCAATGTTTCGAGGCACAACAAGGTTTCAAGAAGCAAGTCCCTATTCCGGAACCTGTACGGTCAAAATTGAATTTTGAGGCACATCATTCTCTTAGAAGCTCATTTCGGAGCATGTGCCTTGAAAGACCCTGTTTTGGAGCATCAAAATCAATGTTTGGAGGCACAACAAGGTTTCAAGATGCACTTCCCGATTCTATAGTCAGTAGCATCAAAATCTGATTTTGGCGCACATAGTGCTCTTAGAACCTCATTTCGAAGTTTGTGCCTCATAAGCCCCAGTTTTGGAACATCAAAATTAATGTTTTGGGGCACAACATTCAAGAAGCAAGTCCCTATTGCGGAGCCTGTAGCATCAAAATTCCTTTTTGACCCACATCATTCTCTTAGAAGCTCATTTCAGAGCATCAAAATCAATGTTTGGAGGCACAACAAGGTTTCAAGATGCTAGTCCTGATTCTAGAGTCAATAGCATCAAAATCTGATTTTGGCGCACATCGTGCTCTTAGAACCTCATTTCAAAGCTTATGCCTCGAAAGCCCCGGTTTCAGAGCATCAAAATCAGTTTTTTGAGGCACACCAAGGTTTTAAGTTTCGAGTCCCGATTCTGGAGCCAATAGCATCAAAATTCGATTTTGATGCACATTGTGCTCTTAGAACCCTATTTTAGAAGTTGTGCCTCAAAAGCCCCAGTTTTGGAGCACCAAAATCGATGTTTGGAGGCACAAGAAGGTTTCAAGATGGAAGTCCTGATTCTGGAGTCAGTAGCGTCAAAATTTGATTTTGACGCACATCGTGCTGTTAGAACCTTGTCTTGGAGCTTATGCCTCAAAATCTTTGGTTTTGAATCATCAAAATTGGAGTTTGGAGGCACAATAATCTTTCAAGACGCAAGTCCCTATTCTGGATCCTGTAGTGTCAAAACGTGATTTTGATACACATTGTGCTGTTAGAATCTCATTTCGGAGCATGTGGCTCGAAAGCTCATGCTCTTAGATTCTCGAGCTGATAGCATCAAAACAAATTTTTGACAAACATTGTGTTCTTAGAACCTCATTTTAGAAGTTGTGCCTCAAACGCCTCATTTTTGGAGCATAAAAATTAGTGTTTGGGGGCGCAACAAGGTTTAAAGACACATGTCCCAATTCTAGAGTCGATAGCGTCAAAACACAATTTTGATGTACATTGTGCTCTTAGAACCTCATTTTCAGAGCTTGTGCCTTGAAAGCCCTGATTTGGGAAAATCAAAATCAATGTTTTGAGGAACAACAAGGTTTCAAGAAGCAAGTCCCTATTTTGGAGCCTGTAGCATCAAAATTTCATTTTGACGCACATCATTCTCTTATAAGCTCATTTAAGAGCTTTTGCCTCGAAAGACCCAATTTTGGAGCATCAAAATCAATGTTTGGAGGCACAACTTTGTTTCAAGATGCATGTCCTGATTCTAGAGTCAATAGCGTCAAAATCTTATTTTGGCGTACATCATGCTCTTAGAACTTCATTTCAAAGCTTGTGCCTCGAAAGCCTTGGTTTCAGAGCATCAAAATTAGTGTTTTGAGGCATAAAAAGGTTTCAAGATGGAAGTCCTGATTTGGGAACTGGTGGCAAAATTTGATTTTGAGGCACATCATTCTCTTAGAACCTTATTTTGGAGCTTATGCACAACAAGCTTTCAAAACACAAGTCCCTATTCGAGAGCCTGTCATGTCAAAACGTGCTCTTAGAACCTCGTTTCAGAGCATGTGGCTTGAAATATCCAGTTTCAAAACATCAAAATCAATATTTAAAGGCAAAACAAGCTTTCAAGACACAAGTCCCGAATCTTAAGCTGATAGCGTCAAAATATGATTTTGACAAAATATGATTTAGAACCTCATTTCGGAGGTAGTACCTCAAAAGCCTCATTTTTGGAGGCACAACAAGGTTTGTAGACACAAGTCCCAATTCCAAAGTCAGTAGCGTCAAAACGCAATTTTGATGTACATCGTGCTCTTAGAACCTCATTTCGGAGCTTGTGCCTTGAAAGCCCTGATTTTGGAACATCAAAATCAATGTTTTAAGGCACAACAAGGTTTCAAAAAGCAAATCCCTATTCCAGAGCCTGTAGCGTCAAAATTCCATATCATTTTGATGCATATCATTCTCTTAGAAGTTCATTTCGGAGCTTGTGCCTCGAAAGAACCAGTTTTGTTGCATCAAAATCAATGTTTGGAGGAACAACAAGGTTTCAAGATGCATGTCCTGATTCTAGAGTCAATATCATCAAAATTTGATTTTGGTGTACATCGTGCCCTTAGAATTTATTTAGAAGCTTGTGCCTCGAAAGCCCCAGTTTCAGAGCATCAAAATCAGTGTTTTGGGGCACAATAAGATTTCAAGATGCAAGCCCCGATTCTAGAGCCAATAGCATCAAAATTCAATTTTGATACACATTGTGCTCTTAGAACCTTGTTTTAGAAATTGTGCCTCAAAAGCCCCAGTTTTGAACCATCAAAATCGATGTTTGGAGACACAATAAGGTTTCAAGATGCAAGTCTTGATTCTGGAGCCAGTAGCGTTGAAATTTGATTTTGAAGCACATGGTGCTCTTAGAACCTTGTTATGGAGCTTATCTCTCAAAATCTTCAGTTTTGAATCATCAAAATTGGTGTTTGAAGGCACAACAAGGTTTCAAGACACAAGTCCTGATTCTCAAGTTGATAGCGTCAAAACATGATTTTGACAAACATGGTGTTCTTAGAACCTCATTTCGGAGGTTGTGCCTCAAAAGCCTCATTTTTGGAGCATAAAAATTAGTGTTTGGAGGCACAACAAGGTTTCAAGACACAAGTCCCAATTCCAGAGTCGGTAGCATCAAAACGCAATTTTGATGTACATCCTGCTCTTAGAACCTCATTTCGGAGCTTGTGCTTTGAAAGCCCTGATTTTGGAACATCAAAATCAATGTTTTGAGGCACAAGAAGGTTTCAAGAAGCAAGTGCCTATTTCAAAGCCTGTACCATCAAAATTCCATTTTGACGCACGTCATTCTCTTAGAAGCTCATTTCGGAGCTTGTACCTTGAAAGACCTAGTTTTGGAGCATCAAAATCAATGTTTGGAGGAACAACAAGGTTTGAAGATGCAAGTCCTGATTCTAGAGTCAATATCATCAAAATTTGATTTTGGTGAATGAACAACATGCCCTTAGAACCTCATTTCGAAGCTTGTGCCTCGAAAGCCTTGTCTTAGAAATTGTGCCTCAAAAGCCCCTGTTTTGGAGAATCAAAATTGATGTTTGGAGGCATAACAAGGTTTCAAGAGGCAAGTCCTTATTCTGGAGGTTGTAGTGTCAAAACATGATTTTGATGCACATTGTGCTCTTAGAACCTCGTTTCGGAATGTGTGGCTCAAAAGTCCCGGTTTTGGAGCATCAAAATCGATGTTTGGAGGCACAGCAAGGTTTCAAGATGCAAGTCTTGATTCTAGAGTTGATAGTGTCAAAATTTGATTCTAACGCACATCGTGATCTTAGAACCTTGTTTTGGAGCTTATGCCTCAAAATCTTCGGTTTTGAATCATCAAAATTGGTGTTTGGAGGTATAATAAGCTTTCAAGATGCAAGTCCCTATTCTGGATCCTGTAGTGTCAAAACATTATTTTGATGCACATCATGCTCTTAGAACCTCATTACGGGTGTGGCTCGAAAGTTCCCGTTTTCAAACATCAAAAGCAATGTTTAAAAGCACAACAAGGTTTCCAGACACAAGTCCCAATTCTCAAGCTGATAGCATCAAAATATGATATTTACAACGTTTCAAGACACAAGTCCCCATTCCAGAGTCGGTACCATCAAATCGCAATTTTGATGTACAACAAGGTTTCAAGAAGCAAGTCCCTATTCTGGAGCTTGTAGTGTCAAAATTCCATTTTGACGAACATCATTCTCTTAGAAG
>NC_081411.1:461984589-462018900 GCF_030272615.1 Cryptomeria japonica
GCATCAAAAATTTGATTGTGATGCACGTCGTACTCTTTAGAACCTTGTTTTGGAGCTTATGCCTCAAAATCTTTGAGTTTGAAGCATCAAAATTGGTGTTTGGAGGGCACAACAAGCTTTCAAGACGTAAGTCCCTATTCCAAAGCCCAATAGTGTCAAAACATGATTTTGATGCACATCATGCTCTTAGATTCTCGTTTCAGAGCATGTGGCTTGAAAGCTCTAGTTTCAAAACATCAAAATCAATGTTTAAAGGCACAATAAGGTTTCAAGACACAAGTCCCAATTCTCAAGCTGATAGCGTCAAAACATGATTTTGACAAACATGGTGTTCTTAGAACCTCATTTCGGAGGTCGTACCTCAAAAGCCTCATTTTTGGAGCATAAAAATTAGTTGTTTGGAGGCACAACAAGGTTTCAAGACACAATTCTCAATTCCAGAGTCGGCGTCAAAACGCAATTTTGATGTACATCATGCTCCTTAGAACCTCATTTCGGAGCATGTGCCTTGGAAGGCCTAGTTTTGGAGCATAAAAATCAATGTTTGGAGGCACAACAAGGTTTTAGGATGCAAGTCCCGAATCTAGAGTCAATAGCATCAAAATCTGATTTTGGCACTCATCATGCGCTTAGAACCTCATTTCAAAGCTTGTACGTCGAAAGCCCCAGTTTCAGAGCATCAAAATTAGTGTTTTCAGGCATAACAAAGTTTCAAGATGCATCAAAATCGATGTTCGGAGGCACAATAAGGTTTCAAGATGCAAGTCCTTATTCTGGAGGCGGTAGCATCAAAATTTGATTTTGACGCACATCGTGCTCTTAGAACATTGTTTTGGAGCTTATCACTCAAATTCTTCAGTTTCAAATCATCAAAATTGGTGTTTGGCTTTCAAGACGCAAGTTTCTATTCCGGGGCCTGTAGTGTCAAAACGTGATTTTGACGCACATCGTGCTCTTAGAATCTCATTTTAGAGCGTTGTGGCTCGAAAGCTCCAGTTTCCAAGCATCAAAATCAATGCTTAAAGGCACAACAAGGTTTCAAGACACAAGTCCCGATTGTCAATATGATAGTGTCAAAACACAATTTTTACAAACATGGTGTTCTTAGAACCTCATTTCGGAGGTTGTGCCTCAAAATCTTCATTTTTGGAGCGTAAAAATTAGTGTTTGGAGGCACAAGGAGGTTTCAAGACACAAGTCCCAATTCTAGAGTGGGTAGTGTCAAAAAGCAATTTTGATGTACATCGTGCTCTTAGAACCTCATTTCGGAGCTTGTGACATGAAAGCCCCGATTTTGGAACATCAAAATCAATGTTTGGAGGCACAACAAGGTTTCAAGAAGCAAGTCCCTATTTTATAGCCTATAGCCTCAAAATTCCACTTTGACGCACATCAATTCTCTTAGAACCTCATTTCGGAGGGTTGTGCCTCAAAAGCCTCTTTTTGGAGCATAAAAAAATATTGTTTGGAGGCACTAATAAGGTGTAAAGACACATCTCCCAATTAGAGAGTCGGTAGCGTCAAAACGCAATTTTCATGTACATCGTGCTTTTAGAACCTCATTTCGGAGCTTGTGCCTTGAAAACCCTAATTTTGCAACATCAAAATCAATGTTTTGGGGCACAACAACTTTTCAAGAAGTTAAGTCCGTATTCTGAAGCCTGTAGCGTCAAAATTCCATTTTGACGCACATCACTCTCTTAGAAGCTCATTTCAGAGCCTGTGCCTCGAAAGACCCAGTTTTGGAGCATAAAAATCAATGTTTGGAGGCACAACAAGGTTTCAAGATGCAAGTCCCGATTCTAGAGTCAATAGCATAAAAATCTGATTTTGGCGCACATCGTGCTCTTAGAACCTCAATTTCGAAGCTTGTGCCTCGAAAGCCCTGGTTTTAGAGCATCAAAATCAGTGTTTTGAGGCACAACAAGATTTCAAGATGCAAGCTCCGATTCTAGAGCCAGTAGTAGCATTATAATTCAATCCTGATGCACATTATGCTTTTAGAACCCATTTTTTAGAAATTGTGCCTCAAAAGCCCCAGTTTTGGACAATCAATATAGATGTTTGGAGGCATAATAAGTTTTCAAGATGCAAGTCTTGATTCTGGAGCTGGTAGCATCAAAATTTGATTGTGACGCACGTTGTTCTCTTAGAACCTTGTTTTGTAACTTATGCCTCAAAATCTTCGGTTTCAAAGCATCAAAATTGGTGTTTTGAGGCACAACAAGCTTTCAAGACGTAAGTCCCCTATTCTGGAGCCTGTAGTGTCAAAACATGATTTTGATGCACATCGTGCTCTTAGAACCTCATTTTGAAGCGTGTGGCTTGAATGCTCAAGTTTCAGAACATAAAAATCAATGTTTAAAGGCACAACAAGGTTTGAAGAGACGAGGCCCAATTCTCAAGCTAATTGCATCAAAACACAATTTTGGTGAACATCGTGCTCTTAGAACCTCATTTCAAAGTTTGTGCCTCAGAAGCCCCAATTTCAGAGCATCAAAATCAGTATTTTGAGGCACAACAAGGTTTCAAGATGCAAGCCCAATTCTAGAGCTAGTAGAATCAAAATTCAATTTTGATGCACAGTGTTCTCTTAGAACCCTATTTTAGAAATGGTGCCTCAGCAGCCCTAGTTTTGGACCATCACAATTGATGTTTGGAGGCACAACAAGGTTTCAAGATGCAGGTCCTGATTTTGGAGCCGGTTGAGGCAAAATTTGATTTTTGATGCACATTGTGCTCGTAGAACCTTGTTTTGGAGATTATACTTCAAAATCTTTGGTTTTGAAGCATCAAAATTGGTGTCTGGAGGCACAACAAGCTTTCAACACACAAGTCCCTATTCCGGAGCCTGTAGTGCCTAAACATAATTTTGATGCACATCGTGCTCTTAGAACCTCGTTTCGAAGCGTGTGGCTTGAAAGCTCCAGTTTCCTAACATCAAAAGCTATGTTTAAATGCACAACAAGGTTTAAAGACACGAGCCCCGATTCTCAAATTGATAGTGTTAAAACACGATTTTCACAAACATGGTGTTCTTAGAACTTCATTTCGAAGGTTGTGCCTCAAAAGGCACATTTTTGGAGCATAAAATTAGTCCCTTGTGCCTCAAAAGCCCCGATTTTAGAGCATCAAGATCAGTGTTTTGAGGCACAACAATGTTTCAAAATGCAAGCCCCGATTCTAGAGCTAGTAGCATCAAAATTCAATTTTGATGCACTTTGTTCTCTTAGAACCCTATTTTAGAAATTGTGCCTCAACAGCCCCAGTTTTGGAGCATCAAAATCGATGTTTGGAGGAAAAATAATGTTTCAAGATGCCAGTCCTCATTCTGGATGTGCTTGCATCAAAATTTGATTTTGCCACACATTGTGCTCTTAGAACCTCATTTCGGAGCATATGGCTCGAAAGATCCAGTTTCAAAACATCAAAATCAATGTTTAAAGGCACAACAAGGTTTCAAGACACAAGTCCCGATTCTCAAGCTGATAGCATCAAAACATGATTTTGACAAACATGGTGTTCTTAGAACCTTGTTTTGGAGGTTGTGCCTCAAAAGCCTCATTTTTGGAGCATAAAAGTAGTGTTTGGAGGCACAAGAAGGTTTAAAGACACAGGTCCCAATTCCAGAGTCGGTAGCGTCAAAATGCAATTTTGATGTACATCGTGCTCTTAGAATGTAATTTTGGAGCTTGTGCCTTGAAAGCCCTGATTTGGGAACATCAAAATCAATGTTTTGAGGCACAACAAGGTTGCAAGAAGCAAGTCCCTATTTTGGAGCCTGTAGCGTCAAAATTTCACTTTGACGCACATCATTCTCTTAGAAGCTCATTTCAGAGCTTGTGCCTTGAAAGACGCAGTTTTGGAGCATCAAAATCAATGTTTGGAGACACAACATGGTTTCAAGGTGCATGTCCTGATTCTAGAGTCAATAGCGTCAAGATCTGATTTTGGCACACATCGTGTTCTTAGAACCTCAATTCGAAGCTTGTGCCTCGAAAGCCTCGATTTCGGAGCTTGAAAATCAATGTCCCTCCAGGTACAACAAGATTTCAAGATGCAAGCCCCGATTCTAGAGCCAGTAGCATCAAAATTTGATTTTGATGAACATCGTGCTCCTAGAACCTCTTTTTGGAGCTTATGCCTCAAAATCTTCGATTTTCAAGCATAAAAATTTATGTTTGGAGGCACAACAAGCTTTCAAGACGCAAGTCCCGATTCTGGAGCCTGTAGTGTCAAATCATGATTTTGATGCACATCATGCTCTTAGAACCTTGTTTCGGAGTGTGTCACTTGAAAGCTCCAGTTTCAAAACATCAACATCAATGTTTAAAGGCATAACAAGGTTTCAAGACACAAGTCCCGATTCTCAACCTGATAGCATCAAAACATGATTTTAACAAACATGGTTTTCCTACAACCTCATTTCAGAGGTTGTGCCTTAAAAGCCTCATTTTTGGAGCATAAAAATTAGTGTTTGGAGGCACAACAAGGTTTCAAGACACAAGTCCCAATTCCAGAGTCCGTAGCATGAAAATGCAATTTTGATGTACATCGAGCTCTTAGAACCTCATTTTGGAGCTTGTGCCTTGAAAGCACTGATTTTAGAACATCAAAATCAATTTTTTGAGGCACAACAAGGTTGCAAGAAGTAAGTCCCTATTCTGGAGCCTGTAGCTTCACAATTCCATTTTTACGCACATCATTATCTTAGAAGCTCATTTCGGAGATTGTAAGTCGAAAGACCCCATTTTGGAACATCAAAATCAATGTTTGGAGGCACAACAAGGTTTCAAGATGCAAGTCACGATTCTAGAGTCAATAGCGTCAAAATCTGATTTCGGCGCACATCGTGCTCTTAAAACCTCATTTTGAAGCTTGTGCTTTGAAAGCCCTGGTTTCAGAGCATCAAAATTAGTGTTTTGAGACACAACAAGGTTTCAAGATGCAAGCCCCGATTCTAGAGCCAGTAGCATCAAAATTCAATTTTCATGCACATTGTGCTCTTAGAACCCTGTTTTAGAAATTGTGCCTCAAAAGACCCAATTTTGGAGCATCAAAATTGATGTTTGGAGGCACAACAAGCTTTCAAGATGCAAGTCCTAATTCTGAAAAAGGTAGCGTAAAATTTTTATTTTGACGCACATTGTGCTAGTAGAACCTTGTTTTGGAGCTTATGCGTCAAAATCTTTGGTTTCTAAGCATCAAAATTGGTGTTTGTAGGCACAACAAACTTTCAAGATGCAAGTCTATATTTTGGAGCCTATAGTGTCAAAACATGATTTTGATGCACACCGTGCTCTTAGAACCTTGTTTTGGAGTGCGTGGCTCGAAAGCTCCATTCAGTTTCAAAACATCAAAATCAATGTTTAAAGGCACAACAAGGTTTCAAGACACAAGTCTGGATTCTCAAGCTGATATCATGAAAACATGATTTTGACAAACATGGTGTTCTTAGAACCTCATTACGGAGGTCGTGCCTCAAAAGCCTTGTTTTTGGAGCATAAAAATTTGTGTTTGGAGCGACAAAAAGGTTTCAAGACACAAGTCCCAATTCTAGAGTCGGTAGCGTCAAAACCCAATTTCGATGTACATCGTGCTCTTAGAACCTCATTTGGGAGCTTGTGCCTTGAAAGCCCCAGTTTCAAAGCATAAAAATTAGTGTTTTGAGGCACAACAAGATTTCAAGATGCAAGCCCCGTTTCTAGAGCCAATAGCATCAAAATTCAATTTTGATGCACATTGTGCTCTTAGAACCCTATTTTAGAAATTGTGCCTCAAAAGCCCAGGTTTTGGAGCATCAAAATCAATATTTGGAGGCACATCAATGTTTTAAGATGGAAGTCCTGATTTTGGAACTAGTAGCGTCAAAATTTGATTTTGACAGACATCGTGCTCTTAGAACCTTGTTTTGGAGCTTATGCCTCAAAATCTTTGGTTTCAAAGCATAAAAATTGGTGTTTGGAGGCACAACAAGCTTTCAAAACGAAGGTCCCTATTTCAGAGCCTGTACTGTCAAAATGTTATTTTGATGCACATTGTGCTCCTAGAACCTTGTTTCAGAGCTTGTGCCTTGAAAGCCCTGATTTTGGAACATCAAAATCAATTTTTTGAGGCACAACAAGGTTTTAAGAAGCAAGTCCCTATTATGAAGCCTGTAGTGTCAAAATTCTATTTTGACGCACATCATTCTCTTAAAAGCTCATTTTGGAGTTTGTGCCTGGAAAGACCCAGTTTTGGAGCATCAAAATCAATGTTTGGAGGCACAATAAGGTTTCAAGATACAAGTCCAAATATTAGAGTCAATAGCGTCAAAATATGATTTTGGCGCACATCATGCTCTTAGAACCTCAATTTCAAGATGCAAGCCCCGATTCTGGAGCCATTAGCATCAAAATTCAATTTTGATGCACATTGTGCTCTTAGAACCCTATTTTAGAAATTGTGCCTGAAAAGCCCTAGTTTTGGAGCATCAAAATCGATGTTTGGAGGCACAACAAGGTTTCAAGATGCAAGTGCTGATTCTCGAGCCGGTAGAGTCAAAATTTGATTTTGATGCACATCGTGCTATTAGAACCTTGTTTTGGAGCTTATGCCTCAAAATCTTTAGTTTCGAAGCATCAAAATTGGTGTTTAGAGGCACAACAACTTTTCAAAACGAAGGTCCCTATTCTGGAGCCTGTACTGTCAAAACGTTATTTTAATGCAGATTGTGCTCCTAGAACCTTGTTTCAGAGCTTGTGCCTTGAAAGCCCTGATTTTGGAACATCAAAATCAATTTTTTGAGGCACAACAAGGTTTCAAGAAGCAAGTCCCTATTCTAGAGCCTGTAGCATCAAAATTCCATTTTGACGCACATCATTCTCTTAAAAGCTCATTTTGGAGCTTGTGCCTGGAAAGACCCAATTTTGGAGCATCAAAATCAATGTTTGGAGGCACAACAAGGTTTCAATATACAAGTCCTAATTCTAGAGTCAATAGCGTCAAAATATGATTTTGGCACACATCGTGCTCTTAGAACCTCAGTTTCAAGATGCAAGCCCTAGTTCTGGAGCCATTAGCATCAAAATTAAATTTTGATGCACATTGTGCTCTTAGAACCCTGTTTTAGAAATTGTGCCTCAAAAGCTCCAGTTTTGGAGCATCAAAATCGATGTTTGGAGGCACAACAAGGTTTCAAGATGTAAGTCCTGATTCTCAAGCCGGTAGACTCAAAATTTGATTTTGACACACATTGTGCTCTTAGAACCTTATTTTGGAGCTTATGCATCAAAATCTTTGGTTTCGAAGCATCAAAATTGGTGTCTGGAGGCACAACAAGCTTTCAAGACGCAAGTCCCTATTTCGGAGCTTGTAGTGTCACAACATGATTTTGATGCACATCGTGCTCTTAAAACCTCATTTCAGAGCATGTGGCTCGAAAGCTATGTTTAAAGGCACAACAAAGTTTCAAGACACGAGTTCCAATTCTCAAGCTAATAGCATCAAGACATGAGTTTAAAGGCAAGTGTTTGGAGGCACAACAAGGTTTCAAGGCACAAGTCCCAATTCCATAGTTGGTAGCATGAAAATGCAATATTGATGTACATCGTGTTCTTAGAACATCATTTTGGAGCTTGTGCCTTGAAATCCCTGATTTTGGAACATCAAAATCAATGTTTTGAGGCACAACAAGGTTTCAAGAAGCAAGTCCCTATTCCGGAGCCTGTAGCGTCAAAATTCCATTTTGACGCAAATCATTTTCTTAGAAGCTCATTTCAGAGATTGTGCAAGTCCCTATTCTAGAGTCAATAGCGTCAAAATCTGATTTTGGCACATATCATGCTCTTAGAACGTCATTTCGAAGCTTTTGCCTTGAAAGCCCCGTAATTGACTTGGTTCTGCTCCTTGATCTGCTTCTGGAATTGGATCCACCCCCTACCACCCTGAGAAGAGTAGGGGGTATAGATGCTTTTGGTACTTCAACAGGTGGGCCCTACTATCTATAGGCAACTATGGAATCTCCAACAGGATCTGGATCTCTATCTCAATATCGATCCAAAACTAGTGCCGTCGCTCCAAAATAGTTATTATTTACCACCTTAGCCACTTATTCTGAAGCTGATGAGTCAACTCGATTAGCTGCGAGTGCCTTTGCGATATATAAGTTGTAGGCACTGGGTCAATGAGGTATCTCTAAGGTCGGGTTCTCAATCTTGATTTGCAGGCACCGGTTTTAGAGCATCAAAATCAGTTTTTTGAGGCATAACAAGGTTTGAAGATGCAAGCCCCGATTCTAGAGCCAGTAGCATCAAAATTCAATTTTGATGCACATTGTCCTCTCAGAACCCTGTTTGAAAAATTGTGCCTCAAAATCCCTAGTTTTGGGGTATCAAAATCGATGTTTGGAGGCACAACAAGGTTTCAAGATGCAAGTCTAGATTCTGGAACTGGTAACATCAAAATTTGATTTTGATGCACATCGTGCTCTTAGAACCTTGTTTTGGAGCTTATGCCTCAAAATCTTTGGTTTCGAAGCATCGAAATTGGTGTTTGGAGGTACAACAAGCTTTGAAGATGCAAGTCCTTATTCCAGAGCCTGTAGTGTCAAAACATGATTTTGATGCACATCGTGCTCTTAGAACCTTGTTTTGGAGCGTGTGGCTTGGAAGCTCCAGTTTCGAAACATCAAAATCATTGTTTAAAGGCACAACAAGGTTTCAAGACACAAGTCTCGATTCTGAAGCTGATAGTGTCAAAACACGATTTTGACAAACATGGTGTTCTTAGAACCTCATTTCGGAGGTTGTGTCTCAAAAGCCTCATTTTTGGAGCATAAATATTAGTTCTTGGAGGCACAACAAGGTTTCAAGACACAAGTCCCAATTGCAAATCCGGTAGCGTCAAAACTTAATTTTGATGTACTTAGAACCTCGTTTCGGAGCTTGCGCCTTGAAAGCCCTGATTTGGGAACATCAAAATCAATGTTTTGAGGCACAAAAAGGTTTCAAGAAGCAAGTCCCTATTTGAGAGCTTGTAGCATCAAAATATCATTTTGATGCACATCATTCTCTTAGAAGCTCATTTTGGAGCTTGTGCCTCGAAAGACCCAGTTTTGGAGCATCAAAATAAATGTTTGGAGGCACAACAAGGATTCAAGATGCAAGTCCCGATTCTAGAGTGAATAGCGTTGTAATGGCACTTTTCCCTTATGATTAATTAAGTATTTGCAGCAGATTAAATAAATCAAATATTAATTAAACATAATGTAATTAACCTTTTAAATTTAAAAGAAAGGTATGTACAAAACATAATCAATAATAAAACATTGAGATAATAAATTGCAGCAATGAAAGGCACAACAAGGTTTCAAGACACGAGTTCCGATTCTCAAGCTAATAGCGTCAAAACACGATTTTCACAAACATCAAAATTAATGTTTAAAGGCACAACAAGGTTTCAAGACACAAGTCTCGATTCTCAAGCTGATAGCATCAAAACACAATTTTGACAATAATGGTGTTCTTAGAACCTCATTTCGGAGGTTGTGCATCAAAAGCCTCACTTTTGGAGCATAAAAATTAGTGTTTGGAGGCACAACAGGGTTTCAAGACAAAAGTCCCAATTCCAGAGTCGATAGCATCAAAATGCAATTTTGATGTACATCATGCTCTTAGAACCTCATTTCGGAGCTTGTGTCTTGAAAGCCCTGATTTTGCAACATCAAAATAAATGTTTTGAGGCACAACGAGGTTTAAAGAAGCAAGTCCCTATTTCGAAGGTTGTAGCGTCAAAATTCCATTTTGACACTTATCATTCTCTTAGAAGCTCATTCCGGAGATTGTGCCTTGAAAGACCCAGTTTTGGAGCATGAAAATCAATGTTTGGAGGCACAACAAGGTTTCAAGATGCAAGCCCCAATTATAGAGTCAATATGGTCAAAATCTGATTTTGGCGCACATCGTGCTCTTAGAACCTCATTTAGAAGCTTGTGCCTTGAAAGCCCCAGTTTCAGAGCATCAAAATCAGTTTTTTGAGGCACAAGAAGGTTTCAAGATGCAAGCCTTGATTCTAGAGCCAATAGCATCAGAATTCAATTTTGATGCACATTGTACTCTTAGAACCCTATTTTAGAAATTGTTCCTCAAAAGCCCCAGTTTTGGAGCATCAAAATTGATGTTTGGAGGCACAACAAGGTTTCAAGATACAAGTCCTGATTCTCGATCCGGTAGAGTCAAAATTTGATTTTAACGCACATCATGCTCTTAGAACCTTGTTTTGGAGCTTATGCCTCAAAATCTTTGGTTTTGAAGCATCAAAATTGGTGTCTGGAGGCACAACAAGCTCTCAAGACGCAAGTCCCTATTCTGGAGCTTGTAGTGTCAAAACATGATTTTGATGCACATCATGCTCTTAAAACCTCATTTCGGACCGTGTGGCTCAAAAGATCTAGTTTCCAAACATCAAAAGCTATGTTTAAAGGCACAACAAGGTTTCAAGACACGAGTCCCGATTCTCAAGCTAATAGCGTCAAAACATGATTTTCACAAACATGGTGTTCTTAGAACTTCATTCCAGACGTCGTACCTCAAAAGGCTCATTTTTTGAGCATAAAAATTAGTGTTTGGGGGCACAACAAGGTTTCAAGGCACATGTCCCAATTCCATAGTTGGTAGCGTCAAAATGCAATATTGATGTACATTGTGTTTTTAGAACCTCATTTTGGAGCTTGTGCCTTGAAATCCCTGATTTTGGAACATCAAAATCAATGTTTTGAGGCACAACAAGGTTTCAAGAAGCAAGTCCCTATTCCGGAGCCTGTAGCGTCAAAATTCCATTTTGACTCATATCATTCTCTTAGAAGCTCATTTCAGAGGTTGTGCAAGTCCCAATTTTAGAGTCAATAGCGTCAAAATCTGATTTTGGCGCACATCATGCTCTTAGAACGTCATTCCGAAGCTTTTGCCTTGAAAGCCCCGTAATTGACTTGGTTCTGCTCCTCGATCTGCTTCTGGAATTGGATCCACCCCTACCGCCCTGAGAAGAGTAGGGGGCACGGATGCTTCTGGTACTTCAAAGGGTGCTTCAACGGGTGGGCCCTACTATCTATAGGCAACTATGGAATCTCAAACAGGATCTTGATGTCTATCTCAATATCGATCCAAAACTAGTGCCGTCACTTCAAAATAGTTATTATTTACTACCTTAGCCACTTATTCTAAAGCTGATGAGTCAACTCGGTTAGCTGCGACTACCTCTGCGATATATAAGTTGCAGGCACTCGGTCAATGAGGTATCTCTAAGGTCGGGTTCTGCATCTTGGTTTGCAGCCACCGGTTTTGGAGCATCAAAATCAGTTTTTTGAGGCACAACAAGGTTTCAAGATGCAAGCCCCGATTCTAGAGCCAGTAGCATCAAAATTCAATTTTCATGCACATTGTCCTCTCAGAACCCTGTTTTAAAAATTGTACCTCAAAATCCCTAGTTTTGGAGCATCAAAATCGATGTTTGGAGGCACAACAAGGTTTCAAGATGCAAGTCCAGATTCTGGAGCTGGTAACGTCAAAATTTGATTTTGACGCACATCGTGCTCCTAGAACCTTGTTTTGGAGCTTATGCTTCAAAATATTCAGTTTCGAAGCATCCAAATTGGTGTTTGAAGGCACAACAAGCTTTCAAGACGCAAGTCCCTATTCCAAAGCCTGCAATGTCAAAATATGATTTTGATGCACATCGTGCTCTTAGAACCTCGTTTCAGAGCATGTGGCTTGGAAGCTCCAGTTTCGAAACATCAAAATCAATGTTTAAAGGCACAACAAGGTTTCAAGACACAAGTCCCGATTCTCAAGCTGATAACGTCAAAACATGATTTTGACAAACATGGTATTCTTAGAACCTCATTTCGGAGGTTGTGCCTCAAAAGCATCATTTTTTGAGCATAAAAATTAGTGCTTTGAAAAGAGGTTATAACAGCACGATGTGCATCAAAATCACGTTTTGACACCAATGATGCTTTGAAACCAATGATTTTGAGGCATAAGCTCCAAAACAAGGTTCTAAGAGCACGATGTGCATGAAAATCAAAATTTGATGCTACCGGCTTCAGAATCAGGACTTGTATCTTGAAACCTTGTTGTGCCTCCAATCATCGATTTTGATGCTCCAAAACTAGGATTGTTGAGGCACAATTTCTAAAATATGGTTCTAAGAGCACAATGTGCATCAAAATTGAATTTTGATACTACTGGTTCTAGAATTGAGGTTTGCATCTTGAAAGCTTGTTGTGCATCAAACACTGATTTTGATGCTCCAAAATTGGGGCTTTCAAGGCACAAGCTTCGAAATGAGGTTCTAAGAGCACGATGTGTGCCAAAATTAGATTTTGATGCTATTAACTCTAGAATCGGGACTTGCATCTTGAAACTTTGTTGTGCCTCCAAACATTGATTTTGATGCTCCAAAACAGGGTCTTTCAAGGCACAATCTCCGAAATGAGCTACAGGCTCCGGAATAGGGACTTGTTTCTTGAAAGGTTGTTGTGCCCCAAAACATTGATTTTGATGTTCCAAAATTAGGGCTTTCAAGGCACAAGCTCCAAATGAGGTTCTAGGACCATGATGTACATCAAAATTGCATTTTGATGCTACAGACTCCAGAATTGGGACTTGTATCTTGAAACCTTTTTGTGCCTCCAAACTCTTATTTTTATGCTCCAAAAATGAGGCTTTTGAGGCATGACCTCCGAAATGAGGTTCTAAGAACACCATGTTTGTCAAAATTGTCTTTCGATGCTATCAGCTTGCGAATCCGGACTTGTCTCTTGAAATCTTGTTGTCCCTTCAAACATTGATTTTGATGTTTCGAAACTGGAGCTCTGGACCCTCACGCTCCAAAATGAGGTTCTAAGAGCACAATGTGCATCAAAATAATGTTTTGACACTACATGCTCTGGAATAGGGACTTGCATCTTGAAAGCATTGATTTTGATGTTTGGAAACTAGAGCTTTTGAGCCACATGCTCCAAAATAAGATTCTAAGAGCACGATGTGCATCAAAATCACATTTTGACACTACAAGCTCTGGAATAGGGACTTGCCTCTTGAAAGGTTGTTGTGCCTCCAAACACCAATTTTGATGCTTTGAAACTAAATATTTTGAGGCATAAGCTCCAAACCAAGGTTCTAAGAGCACGATGTGTGATAAAATCAAATTCTGATGCTACTGGCTCCAGAATCAGGAATTGCATCTTGAAACCTTGTTGTGCCTGCAAACATTGATTTTGATGCTCCAAAACTGGGGTTTTTGAGACAATTTCTAAAACAGGGTTCTAGGAGCACAATGTCCATCAAAAGTGAATTTTGATGCTACTGGCTCTAGAATCGGGGCTTGCATCTTGAAACCTTGTTGTGCCTCAAAACATTGATTTTGATGCTCCAAAACAGGGGCTTTCAAGGCACAAGCTTCAAAATAATGTTCTAAGAGCACGATGTGCGCCAAAATCAGATTTTGACACTATTGACTCTATAATTGGGACTTGCATCTTGAAAGCTTAATGTGCTTCCAAACATTGATTTTGATGCTCCAAAACTGGGTCTTTTGACACACAAGCTCTAAAATGAGCTTCTAAGAGAATGTGCATCAAAATGGAATTTTGACGCTACAGGCTCTCAAATAGGGACTTTCTTCTTGAAACCTTGTTGTGCCTCAAAAATTTGATTTTGATGTTCCAAAATCAGGACTTTGAAGGCACAAGCTCCGAAATGAGCTTCTAACAGCATGATGTACATCAAAATTTTGTGTTGATGCTACCAACTCTAGAATTGGGACTTGTGTCCAGAAACCTCGTTGTGCCTCCAAACACTAATTTTTATGTTCCAAAAATGAGGCTTTTGAGGCACAGCCTCTGAAATGATGTTCTAAGAATACCATGTTTGTCAAAATCGTGTTTTGACGCTATCATCTTGAGAATCGGGACTTGTGTCTTGAAACCTTGTGTTGCCTTTAAACATTGATTTTGATGTTTCGAAATAGGAGCTTTCGAGCCACACGCTCTGAAACGAGGTTCTAATAGCACAATGTGCATCAAAATCACGTTTTGACACTACAGGCTCCGGAATACGGACTTGCATCTTGAAAGCTTTTTGTGCCTCCAAACACCAATTTTGATGCTTGGAAATCGAAGATTTTATGGCATAAGCTCCAAAACAAGGTTCTAAGAACACGATGTGCGTCAAAATCAAATTTTGATGCTATCGGGTCCAGAATCACGACATGCATCTTGAAACCTTGTTGTGCCTCCAAACATTGATTTTGATGCTCAAAAACTAGGGTTTTGAGGCACAACTTCTAAAAGAGGGTTCTAAGAGCACCATGTGCATCAAAATTGAAATTTGATGCTACTGGGTCTAAATTAGGGGCTTGCATCTTGAAACTTTGTTCTGCCTCAAAACACTAATTTTGATGCTATGAAACTGGGGCTTTCGAGGCACAAGCTTTGAAATGAGGTTCTAAGAGCATGATGTGCGCCAAAATTAGATTTTGACGCTATTGATTCTAGAATCGGGACATGCATCTTGAAACCATGTTGTACCTCCAAACATTGATTTTGATGCTCCAAAACTGGGTCTTTCGAGGCACAAGCTCTGAAATGAGCTTCTAAGAGAATGATGTGCGTCAAAATGAAATTTTGATGCTACAGGCTCCAGAATAGGGACTTGCTTCTGGAAACCTTGTTATGGCTCAAAACATTGATTTTGATGTTCCCAAATCAGGGTTTTCAAGGCACAAGCTCCGAAATGAGGTTCTAAGAGCATGATGTACATCAAAATTGCGTTTTGATGCTAACGACTCTATAATTGGGACACTTTACACCTTGTTGTGCCTCCAAACAATAATTTTTATGCTCCAAAAATGAGGTTGTTGAGGCACAACCTCCAATATGAGGTTCTAAGAACACCATGTTTGTCAAAATTGTGTTTTCACACAATCAGCTTGAGAATCGGGACTTGTGTCTTGAAACCTTGTTGTTCCTTTAAACAATGATTTTCATGTTCTAAAACTGAGGCTTTCGAGCTAGATGCTCCGAAACGAGGTTCTAAATGCATGTTGTGCATCAAAATCAAGTTTTGACACTATTGGCTCCTGTATAGGGACTTGTGTCTTGAAAGCTTGTTGTGCCTCCAAACAACAACAAACAACAATTTTGATGTTTCGAAACTGAATATTTTGAGGCATAAGCTCCAAAACAAGGTTCTAAGAGCATGATGTGTGACAAAATCAAATTCTGACGCTACTGGCTCCTGAATCAGGAATTGCATCTTGAAACCTTGTTGTGCCTCCAAACATCGATTTTGATGCTCCAAAACTGGGGTTTTTGAGGCACAATTTCTAAAATAGGGTTGGAGGAGTAAAATGTGCATCAAAATTGAATTTTGATGCTACTGGCTCTAGAATCGGGGCTTGCATCTTGAAACCTTGTTGTGCCTCAAAACATTGATTTTGATGCTCCGAAACTGGGCCTTTCGAGGTACAAGCTTCAAAATAATGTTCTAAGAGCACGATGTCTACCAAAATCAAATTTTGACGCCATTGACTCTATAATCGGGACTTGCATCTTGAAACCTTAATGTGCTTCCAAACATTGATTTTGATGCTCCAAAACTGGGTCTTTTGACGCACAAGCTCCGAAATTGGCTTCTCAAAGAATGTGCATCAAAATGGAATTTTGATGCTATAGTCTCTTATATAGGGACTTGCTTCTTGAAACCTTGTTGTGCTTCAAAAATTTAATTTTGATGTTCCAAAATCAGGACTTTCAAGGCACAAGCTCTGAAATGAGGTTTTAAGAGCATGATGTACATCAAAATTGCGTTTTGATACCACCGACTCTGGAATTGCGACTTGTGTCTAGAAACCTTATTGTGCCTCCAAATACTAATTTTTATTCTCTAAAAATGAGGCTTTTGAGGCACAACCTCTGAAATGAGGTTCTAAGAACACCACAATTGTCAAAATCATGTTTTGATGCTATCAGCTTGAGAATCGGGACTTGTGTGTAGAAACCTTATTGTGCCTCCAAATACTAATTTTTATGCTCCAAAAATGAGGCTTTTGAGGCACAACCTCTGAAATGAGGTTCTAAGGACACCATGTTTGTCAAAATTGTGTTTTGATGCTATAAGCTTGAGAATCGGGACTTGTGTCTTAAAACCTTGTGTTGCCTTTAAATATTGATTTTGATGTTTCGAAACTGGAGCTTGCGAACCACACGCTCTGAAATGAGGTTCTAATAGCACGATGTGCATCAAAATCACATTTTGACACTACAGGCTCCGGAATAGGGACTTGCATCTTGAAAGCTTGTTGTGCCTCCAAACACCAATTTTGATGTTTCAAAGCCAAAGATTTTGAGGTATAAGCTCCAAAACAAGGTTCTAAGAGCACGATGTGTGTCAAAATGAAATTTTGATGCTACTGGCTCCAGAATCAGGACTTGACACTATTGACTCTAGAATCGGGACAGGCATCTTGAAACCATGTTTTGCCTCCAAACATTGATTTTGATGCTCCAAAACTGTGTCTTTTGAGGCACAAGCTCTAAAATGAGCTTCTAAGAGAATGATGTGAGTCAAAATGAAATTTTGACGCTACAAGCTCCAAAATAGGGACTTGCTTCTTGAAACCTTGTTGTGCCTGAAAACATTCATTTTGATGTTCCCAAATTAGGGATTTCAAGGCACATGCTCCAAAATGAGGTTCTAAGAGAACGATGCACATCAAAATTGCGTTTTGAGTCTACCGACTCTAGAATTGGGACATGTGTCTTGAAACCTTGTTGCGCCTCCAAACACTAATTTTTATGCTCCAAAAAAGAGGCTTTTGAGACACAATCTTTGAAATGAGGTTCTAAGAATACCATGTTTGTAAAAATCGTGTTTTGACTCTATCAGCTTAAGAATTGGGACTTGTGTCTTGAAACGTTGTTGTGCCTTTAAAGTTTGATTTTGATGTTTTGAAACTGGAGCTTTCGAGCCACATGCTCCGAAATGAGGTTCTAAGAGCACGATGTGCATCAAAATCATGTTTTGACACTATAGGCTCCGTAATAGGGACATGCATCTTGAAAGCTTCTTGTGCCTCCAAACACCAATTTTGATGTTTCAAAACTGATGATTTTGAGGCATAAGCTCCAAAACAAGGTTCTAAGAGCAGGATGTTCGTCAAAATCAAATTTTGATGCTACCAACTCCAAAATCAGGACTTGCATCTTGAAACCTTGTTGTGCCTCCAAACATCAATTTTGATGCTCCGAAACTAGGGCTTTTGAGGCACAATTTCTAAAATAGGGTTGTAAGAGCACAATGTTCATAAAAATTGAATTTTGATGCTAGTGGCTCTAGAATTGGGGCTTGCATCTTGAAACCTTGTTGTGCCTCCAAACATTGATTTTGATGCTCCAAAACTGGGTCTTTTGAGGCACAAGCTCCGAAATGAAATTCTAAGACAATAATGTGCGTCAAAATGGAATTTTGATGCTATAGGCTCCGGAATAGGGACTTGCTTCTTGAAACTTTGTTGTGCCTCGAAACATTGATTTTGATGTTCCAAAATCAAGGCTTTCAAGGCACAACCTCCGAAATGAGGTTATAAGAGCACGATGTACATCAAAATTGTGTTTTGACGCTATCGACTCTAGAATTAGGACTTATGTCTAGAGACCTTGTTGTGCCTACAAACACTAATTTTTATTGTCTAAAATCGAGGCTTTTAAGGAACAACCTCCGAAATGGGGTTCTAAGAACACGATGTTTGTCAAAATCATGTTTTAATGCTATCAACTTGAGAATCGGGACTTGTGTCTTGAAACCTTGTTGTGCCTTTAAACATTGATTTTGATGTTTTGAAACTGGAGCTTCGAGCAACACGCTCCAAGACGAGGTTCTAAGAGCACGATGTGCATCAAAATCACATTTTGACACTATAGGCTCCGGAATAGGGACTTGCGTCTTGAAAGCTTGTGCCTCCATACACTAATTTTGATTCTTCGAAACTAAAGATTTTGAGGCATAAGCTCCAAAACAAGGTTCTAAGAGCACGATGTGCATCAAAATCAAATTTTGATGCTATCGCCTCAAGAATCGGGACTTGCATCTTGAAACCTTGTTGTTCCTGTAAACATCGCTTTTGATGCTCCAAAACTAGGGCTTTGAGGCACAATTTCTAAAACAGGGTTCTAAGAGCACAATGTGCATCAAAATTGAATTTTGATGCTACTGGCTCTAGAATCGGGGCTTGCATCTTGAAAGCTTCGAAATAAGGTTCTTAGATCACGATGTGCACCAAAATCAGATTTTGACATTATTGACTCTAGAATCTGGACTTGCATCTTGAAACCTTGTTGCCATTGATTTTTATGCTCCAAAACTGGGTCTTTCGAGGCACAAGCTCCGAAATCAACTTCTAAGAGAATGATGTGCGTCAAAATAGAATTTTGACACTATAGGCTCCGGAATAGGGAGTTGCTTCTTGAAACCTTGTTGTGCCTTGAAACATTGATTTTGATGTTCCAAAATCAGGGCTTTCAAGGCACAAGCTCCGAAATGAGGTTCTAAGAGTACGATGTACATTAAATTTCCGTTTTGATGCTACCAACTCTGAAATTGGGAATTATGTCTTCAAACCCTGTTGTGCCTCCAAACAATATTTTTTATGCTACAAAAATGAGTCTTTTGAGGCACAACCTCCGAAATGAGGTTCTAAGAACACAATGTTTGTCCATATCATGTTTTGACGCCATCAGCTTGAGAAGTGGGACTTTTGTCGTGAAACCTTGTTGCACCTTTAAACATTGATTTTGATGTTTTGAAACTAGAACTTTTGAGCCACTCGCTGTGGAACGAGATTCTAAGAGCACGATGTGTATCAAAACCATGTTTTGATAGTACATGTTGCATAATAGTGACTTGCGTCTTAAAAGCTTGTTGTGCCTCCAAACACCAACTTTGATGCTTTGAAACCAAAGATTTTGAGGCATAAGCTCCAAAACGAGCTTCTAAGAGCACGATGTACATCAAAATTGTGTTTTGACGCTACCGACTTTGGAATTGGGACTTTTGTCTTGAAACCTTGTTGTGCCTCCAAACAATAATTTTTATGCTCCAAAAATGAGGCTTTTGAGGCACAACCTCCGAAATGAGGTTCTAAGAACACCATGTTTGTCCATATCATGTTTTGACGCCATCAGCTTGAGAAGCGGGACTTTTATCATGAAACCTTGTTGTGCCTTTAAACATTGATTTTGATCTTCTAAAACTGGAGCTTTCAAGCCACACGCTCCAAAACAAAGTTCTAAGACCATGATGTGCATCAAAATCATGTTCTAACACTACAGGCTCTAGAATAGGGACTTGTGTCTTGAAAGCTTGTTGTTTTTCCAAATACCAATTTTAATGCTTTGAAATCAAAGATTTTGAGAGATAAGCTCCAAAACAAGGTTCTAAGAGCACGATATGCATCAAAATCAAATTTTGAGGCTAGTGGCTCTAGAATCAGGACTTGCATTTTGAAACCTTGTTGTGCCTCCAAACATCAATTTTGATGCTCCAAAATAGGGGTTTTTGAGGCAAAATTTCTAAAAGAAGGTTCTAAGAGCACAATGTGCATCAAAATTGAATTTTGGTGCTACTGGCTTGAGAATTGGGGCTTCCATCTTGAAACCTTGGTGTGCCTCAAAACACTGATTTTGATGCTCCAAAACTGAGGCTTTCGAGGCACAAGCTTCGAAATGAGGTTCTAAGAGCACGATGTGCACCAAAATCAGATTTTGACGCTATTGACTATAGAATCGGGACTTGCATCTTGAAACCTTTTTGTGCTTCCAAACATTGATTTTGATGCTCCAAAACTGGGTCTTTCGAGGTACAAGCTCCAAAATGAGCTTCTAAGAGTATGATGTGCATCAAAATCGAATTTTGACTCTACAGGATCTGGAATAGAGACTTGCTGCTTGAAACCTTGTTGTTCCTCAAAATATTGATTTTGATGTTCCAAAATTAGGTTCTAAGAGCACGATGTACATCAAAATTGCATTTTGATGCTACCAACTATGGAATTGGGACTTGTGTCTTGAAAACTTGTCGTGCCTCCAAACACTAATTTTTATGCTCCAAAAACGAGGCTTTTGAGGTACAACCTCCGAAATGAGGTTCTAAGAACACCATGTTGTTCAAAATCGTATTTTGACGCTATTAGCTTGAGAATCGGGACTTGTGTCTTGAAACCTTCTTGTGCCTTTAAACATTGATTTTGATGTTTCAAAACTGGAGCTTCTGAGCCACATGCTTTGAAAAGAGGTTATAAGAGCATGATGTGCATCAAAATCACGTTTTGACACTTTAGGCTCCGGAATAGGGACTTGCATCTTGAAAGCTTGTTGTCCCTCGAAACACCAATTTTTATTAGTCAAAACCAAATATTTTGAGAGATAAGCTCCAAAACAAGGTTCTTAGAGCATGATGTGCATCAAAATCGAATTTCAATGCTACCGACTCTAGAATCAGGACTTGTATCTTGAAACCTTGTTGTGTCTCCAAACATCGATTTTGATGCTTCAAGACTGGGGATTTTGAGGCGCAATTTGTAAAACAAGTTTCTAAGAGCACAATGTGCATCAAAATTGAATTTTGATGCTACTGGCTCGAGAATCGGGGCTTGCATCTTGAAACCTTGTTGTGCCTCCAAACATTGCTTTTGATGCTCCAAAACTGGGTCTTTCGAGGCACAAGCTCCAAAATGAGCTTCTAAGAAAATGATGTGCGTCAAAATGAAATTTTGACGGTACAAGCTCCGGAATAGGGACATGCTTCTCGAAACCTTGTTGTGCCTTAAAACATTGATTTTGATGTTCCAAAATCAGGGCTTGCAATGCACAAGCTCCAAAATGAGGTTCTAAGAACACGATGTACATCAAAATTGCGTTTTGATGCTACCGAATCCTGAATTGGGACTTGTGTCTTGAAACCTTGTTGTGTGTCCAAACACTAATTTTTATGCTCCAAAAATGAGGCTTTTGAGGAACAACCTCCGAAATGAGGTTCTAAGAACACCATGTTTTTCAAAATCATATTTTGACACTATCAGCTCTAGAATAGGGACTTGTGTCTTGAAACCTTGTTGTGCCTTTAAACATTGATTTTGATGTTTCGAAACTGGAGCTTTCGAGCCACATACTCTGAAACGAGGTTCTAAGACCACAATATGCATCAAAATCACGTTTTGACACTATAGGCTCTCCGTAATAGGGACTTACATCCTGATAGCTTATTGTGACTTCAAACACCAATTTTGATGCTTCGAAACTGAAGATTTTGAGGCATAAGCTCCAAAACACGGTTCTAAGAGCACGATGTGTGTCAAGAACAAATTTTGATGCTGCTGGCTCCAGAATCATGTCTTCCATCTTGAAACCTTGTTGTGCCTCCAAACATCGATTTTGATGCTCCAGAACAGGGGCTTTTGAGGCACAACTTCTAAAACAGGGTTCTAAGAGCACAATGTGAATCAAAATTGAATTTTGATACTATTGGCTATAAAATCGGGGCTTGCATCTTGAGACCTTGTTGTGCCTCAAAACACTGATTTTGATTCTCTAAAACCGGTGCTTTCAAGGCAAAAGCTTCAAAATGAGGTTCTAAGAGCACTGTGTGCACCAAAATTAGATTTTGACGCTATTGACTCTAGAACTGGGACATGCATCTTGAAACCATGTTGTGCCTCCAAACATTGATTTTGATGCTCCAAAACTGGGTGTTTCGAGGCACAAGCTCTGAAATGAGCTTCTTAGAGAATGATGTGCGCCAAAATAAAATTTTGATGCTACAGGCTCCAGAATAAGGACTTGCTTCTTGAAACCTTGTTGTGCCTCAAAACATTGATTTGGATGTCCCCAAATCAGGGCTTTCAAGGCACAAGCTCCGAAATGAGGTTCTAAGAGCATGATGTACATCAAAATTGCGTTTTGATGCTAGCAACTCTGTAATTGGGACATGTGTCTTTAAACCTTGTTGTGCCTCGAAACGCTAATTTTTATGCTCCAAAAATGAGACTTTTGAGGCGCAACCTCCATAATGAGGTTCTAAGAACACCATGTTTGTCAAAATCATGTTTTGATGCTATCAGCTTGAGAATCGAGACTTGTGTCTTGAAACCTTGTTGTGCCTTTAAACATTGATTTTGATGTTTTGAAACTGGAGCTTTCGAGCCACATGCTCTGAAATGAGGTTCTAAGACCACAATATGCATCAAAATAATGTTTTGACACTATAGGCTCTCCGTAATAGGGATTTACATCCTGATAGCTTGTTGTGACTTCAAACACCAAATTTGATGCTTCGAAACCGAAGATTTTGAGGCATAAGCTCCAAAACACGGTTCTAAGAGCACGATGTGTGTCAACATCAAATTTTGACGCTACTGGCTCCAGACCTTTATCTTGAAACCTTGTTGTGCCTCCAAACATGGATTTTGATGCTCCAAAACTGAGGCTTTTGAGGCACAATTTCTAAAACAGGGTTCAAAGAGCACAATATGCATCAAAATTAAATTTTAATGCTACTGGCTCTAGAATCGGGGCTTGCATCTTGAAACCGTGTTTTGCCTCAAAACATCGATTTTGATGCTCTGAAACTAGGGCTTTTGAGGCACAAGTTTCGAAATGAGTTTCTAAGAGCACGATGTGTGCCCAAATGAGATTTTGAAATTAGTGACTGTAGAATCGAGACTTGCTTCTTGAAACCTTGTTGTGCCTCCAAACATTGATTTTGATGCTAAAAAACTGGGTTTTTTGAGGCACAAGCTCCAAAATGAGCTTCGAAGAGAATGATGTGCGTCAAAATCGAATTTTGATGCTATAGGCTCCTAAATAGGGACTTGCTTCTTGAAACGTTGTTGTTCCTAAAAACATTGATTTTGATGTTCCAAAATCAGGGCTTTCAAGGCACAAGCTCCAAAATGAGGTTCTAAGAGTATGATGTTCCAAAATCGAGGCTTTTGAGGCACAACCTCCAAAATGATGTTCTTAGAACACCATGTTTGTCAAAATCGTGTTTTGACGCTATCAGCTTGAGAATCGAGACTGGTGTCTTGAAACCTTGTTGTGCCTTTAAATATTGATTTTGATGTTTATAAATAGCTTTCGAGCCACACTCTCCGAAATGAGGTTCTAAGAGAACGTTGTGTATCAAAATCACATTTTGACACGACAGGCTCTAGAATAGGGACTTGCATTTTGGAAGCTTATTGTGCCTCCAGACACCAATTTTGATGCTTCGAAACTGAGGATTTTGAGGCATAAGCTCCAAAACAAGGTTCTAAGAGCACGTTGTGCGTCAAAATAAAATTTTGATGCTACCAGCTCCAGAATCAGGACTTACACCTTGAAAGTTTGTTCTGCCTCCAAACATCGATTTTCATTCTCCAAAACTGGGGCTTTTGAGGCAAAATTTTTAAAACAGGGTTCTAAGAGCATAATGTGCACCAAAATTGAATTTTGATGCTACTGGCTCTAGAATCGGGGCTTGCATCTTGAAACCTTGTTGTGCCTCAAAACACTTATTTTGATGCTCTGAAACTAGGGCTTTCAAGGCACAAGCTTCGAAATGAGGTTCTAAGATTACGATATGTGCCAAAATTAGATTTTGACGCTATTGACACTGGAATCGGGACTTGCATCTTGAAAACTTACTGTTCCTCCAAACATTGATTTTGATAATCCAAAAGTGGGTATTTCAAGGCACAAACTCCGAAATGAGCTTCTAAGAGAATGATGTGTGTCAAAATGGAATTTTGATGCTACAGTTTTCGGAATATGGACTTGCTTCTTGAAACCTTGTTGCCTCGAAACATTGATTTTGATGTTCCAAAATCAATTCTTTCAAAGCACAAGCTCTGAAATGAGGTTCTAAGGGCACGATGTACATTAAAATTGTGATTTGACGATACCGACTCTGAAATTGGGACTTTTGTCTTGGAACGTTGTTGTGCCTCCAAACACTAATCTTTATGGTCCAAAAATGAGGATTTTGAGGCCAAACCTCCGAAATGAGGTTCTAAGAATACCATATTTGTCCATATCATGTTTTTACGCCTTCAGCTTGACAATTGGTACTTTTGTCGTGAAACCTTGTTGCGCCTTTAAATATTTATTTTGATGTTTTGAAAATGGAGCTTTCGAGCCACACGCTCCGAAATGAGGTTCTAAGAGCAGGATGTGCGTCAAAATCAAATTCTCACGCTATTGGCTCTAGAATCAGAACTTGCATTTTGAAACCTTGTTGTGCCCCCAAACATAGATTTTGATACTCCAAAACAGGGGCTTTTGAGGCACAATTTCCAAAACTGGGTTCTAAGAGCACAATGTGTATCAAAATTGAATTTTGATGCAGGCTGTAGAATCGGGGTTTGCATCTTGAAACCTTGTTGTGCCTCAAAACACTGATTTTGGTTCTCCAAAATCAAGGCTTTCGAGGCACAAGCTTCAAAATGAGGATCTAAGAGCACGATGTGTGCCAAAATCAGATTTTGATGCTATTGACTCTAGAATCGAGACTTGCATCTTGAAACCTTGTTGTGCCTCCAAACATTGATTTTGATGCTCCAAAACTAAGTTTTTCGAGACACAAGCTTCAAAATGAGCTTCTAAGAGAATGATGTGCATCAAAATGGAATTTTGATGCTACAAGTTCCGAAATAGGGACTTGCTTCTTGAAACCTTCTTGTGCCTCGAAACGTTGATTTGATGTTCCAAAATCAGGGCTTTCAAGGCACAAGCTCCGAAATGAGGTTCTAAGAGCACGATGTACATCAAAATTGCATTTTGACACTACCGACTTTGGAATTGGGACTTGTGTCTTGAAACCTTTTTGTGCCTCCAAACACTAATTTTTATGCTCCAAAACTAAGGCTTTTGAGGCACAACCTCCAAAATGAGGTTCTAAGAACACCATGTTTGTAAAAATCATTTTTTGATGCCATCAGCTTGAGAATCGGGACTTTTGTCATGAAACCTTGTTGTGTCTTTAAACATTGATTTTGATGTTTTGAAACTGGAGCTTACAAGCCACACGCTCCGAAATGAGGTTCTAAGAGCACGATGTGCATCAAAATCACGTTTTGACACTATGGGCTACGGAATAGGGACTTGCGTCTTGAAAGCTTGTTGTGCCAAGCACCAATTTTGATGCTTGGAAACCGAAGACTTTGAGGCATAAGCTCCAAAACAAGGTTCGAAGAACACGATGTGCGTCAAAATCAAATTTTGATGCTACCGGATCCAGAATCAGGACTTGCATCTTGAAACGTTGTTGTGCCTCAAAATACTGAGTTTGATAATCCAAAACCGGGGCTATCGAGGCACAAGCTTTGGAATGAGGTTCTAAGAGCACGATGTGTGCCAAAATAAAATTTCAAGGATATTGACTGTAAAATCGGGACTTGCATCTTGAAACCTTGTTGTGCCTCCAAAGATTTATTTTGATGCTTCAAAACTGGGTCTTTCAAGGCACAAACTCTGAAATGAGATTCTAAGAGAATGATGTGAGCCAAAGTGGAATTTTGACACTACAGGCTTCAGAATAGGGACTTGCTTCTTGAAAGCTTGTTGTGCCTCAAAACATTGATTTTGATGTTTCAAAATCGAGGCTTTCAAGGCACAAGCTCTAAAATGAGGTTCTAAGAGCACGATGTACATCAAAATTGCTTTTTGACGCTACCAACTCTGGAATTGGGACTTGTGTCTTGAAACCTTGTTGTGCCTCCCAACATTAATTTTTATGCTCCAAAAAGGAGGCTTTTGAGGAAAACCTCTGAAATGAGGTTCTAAGAACACCATGTTTGTCAAAATCATGTTTTGACGCTATCAGCTTGAGAATCAGGACTTGTGTCTTGAATCCTTGTTGTGCCTTTAAACATTGATTTTCATGTTTCAAAACTGAAACTTCCGAGCCGCATGCTTTGAAACGAGGTTCTAAGAGCACGATGTGCATCAAAATCACGTTCTAAGAGCTCGATATGCATTAATTTTTATGCTCCAAAACAAGGTTCTAAGAGCACAAAAATCAAATTTCAATGCTACTGGCTCCAAAATCATGGCTTGCATCTTGAAACCTTGTTGTGTCTCTAAAATCAATTTTGATGCTGCAAAACTAGGGCTTTTGAGGCACAATTTCTAAAACAGGGTTCTAAGAGCACAATGTGCATCAAAATTGAATTTTGATGCTACTGGCTCTAGAATCGGGGCTTTAATCTTGAAACCTTGTTGTGCCTCAAAACACTAATTTTGATGCTCTAAACCTGGGGCTTTCGAGGCACAAGCTTCCAAATGAGGTTCTAAGGGCACAATGTGTGCCAAAATCAAATTTTGTCGATATTGACACTAGAATGAGGACTTGCATCTTGAAACCTTGTTGTTCCTCCAAACATTGATTTTGATGCTCCAAACATAGGTCTTTCGAGGCACAAGCTCCGAAATGAGCTTCTAAGAAAATGATGTGCGTCAAAATGGAATTTTGACACTACAGGCTCTAGAATAGGGACTTGCTTCTTGAAACCTTGTTGTGCCTGAAAATATTGATTTTGATGTTCCAAAATAAGGGCTTTCAAGGCACAAGCTCTGAAATAAGGTACAAAGACCACGATGTACATTAAAATTTTGTGTTGACACTACCGACTCTGGAATTGGGACTTGTGTCCGGAAACCTTGTTGTGCCTCCAAACACTAATTTTTATGCTCCCAAAATGAGGCTTTTGAGGCACAACCTCCGAAATGAGGTTCTAAGAATACCATGTTTGTCAAAATTGTGTTTTGACGCTATCAGCTTGAGAATCAGGACTTGTGTCTTGAAACCTTGTTGTGCCTTTAAACATTGATTTTGATGTTTTGGAACTGGAGCTTTCGAGCCAGATGCTCCAAAATGAGGTTCTAAGAGAACGATGTCCATAAAAATCACGTTTTCACACTACAGGCTCTGAAACAGAGACTTGCCTCTTGTAAGATTGTTGTGCCTCCAAACACCAATTTGGATACTTCGGACTCGAAGATTTTGAGGCATAAGCTCCAAAACAAGGTTCTAAGAGCACGATGTGCGTGAAAAACAAATTCTAACACTACCCGGCTCCAGAATCAAGACTTGCATCTTGAAACCTTGTCTTGCCTCCAAACATTGATTTTGATGCTCAAAAACTGGGGTTTTGAGGCACAACTTCTAAAAGAGGGTTCTAAGAGCGAAATGTGCATCAAAATTGAATTTTGATGCTACTGGCTCTAAAATAGGCGCTTGCATCTTGAAACCTTGTTCTGTAGAAAAACATTGATTTTGATGCTATGAAACAGGGGCTTTTGAGGCACAAGCTTTGAAATGAGGTTCTAAGAGTAGGATGTGCGCCAAAATCAAATTTTGACGCTATTGACTCTAGAATCGGGACATGCATCTTGAAACCATGTTGTGCCTCCAAACATTGATTTTGATGCTCCAAAACTGGGTGTTTCGAGGCACAAGCTTTGAAATGAGCTTCTAATAGAATGATGTACGTCAAAATGAAATTTTGACGCTACAGGCTCCAGAATAGGGACTGGCTTCTGGAAACCTTGTTATGGCTCAAAACATTGATTTTGATGTTCCCAAATTAGGGTTTTCAAGGCACAAGCTCTGAAATGAGGTTCTAAAAGAACGATGTACATCAAAATTGCATTTTGACGCTACCAACTCTGTAATTGGGACATGTGTCTTTACACCTTGTTGTGCCTCCAAGCAATAATTTTTATGCTCCAAAAATGAGGTTCTAAGAACACGATGTTTGTCAAGATAGTGTTTTGACGCAATCAGCTTGAGAATCGGGACTTGTGTCTTGAAACCTTGTTGTGCCTTTAAACAATGATTTTCATGTTCTATAACTGGAGCTTTCGAGCCACACGCTCCAAAATGAGGTTCTAAGAGCATGCTATGCATCAAAATCACATTTTGACACTACAGGCTCCTAAATAGGGACTTGCGTCTTGAAAGCTTGTTGTGCCTCCAAACACAAATTTTCATGCTTTGAAACCAAACATTTTGAGGCATAAGCTCCAAAACAAGGTTCTAAGAGCACGATGTGCGTGAAAATCAAATTTTGACGCTACCGGCTCTAGAATTAGGACTTGCATCTTGAAACCTTGTTGTGCCTCCAAACACCGATTTTCATGCTTCAAAACTGGGGCTTTTGAGGGACAATTTTTAAAACAGTGTTCTAACAACGCAATGTGCATCAAAATTGAATTTAGATGCTACTAGCTCTAGAATCGGGGCTTGCATCTTGGAACCTTGTTGTGCCTCAAAACACTAATTTTGATGCTCCAAAATGAGGACTTTCGAGGGACAAGCTTCGAAATGAGGTTCTAAGAGCAGGATGTACGCCAAAATCAGATTTTCACGATATTGACTCTAGAATCGGGACTTGCATCTTGAAACCTTGTTGTGCCTCCAAACATTGATTTTAATGCTCCAAAAGTGGGTTTTTCGAGGCACCAGCTCCGAAATGAGCTTATAAGAGAATGATGTGCATCAAAATGGAATTTTGACGCTATAGGCTCCAGAATAGGGACTTGCTTCTTGAAACATTGTTGTGCCTCAAAACATTGATATTGATGTTCCTAAACTAGGGCTTTCAAGGCACAAGCTCCAAAATGAGGTTCTAAGAGCACGATGTACATCAAAATTGCGTTTTGACGATACCGACTGTGGAATTTGGACTTATGTCTTGAAACCTTGTTGTGCCTCCAAAAACTAGTTTTTATGCTCCAAAAATGAGGCTTTTGAGGCACAACCTCCAAAATGAGGTTCTAAGAACACCATGTTTGTCAAAGTCATGTTTTGACGCAATCAGCTTGAGAATCGGGACTCGTGTCTTGAAACCTTGTTGTGTCTTTAAACATTGATTTTGATGTTTTGAAACTAGAGCGTTCGAGCCACACACTCCAAAACAAGGTTCTAAAAGCATGATGTGCATCAAAATCACATTTTGACACTACGTGCTCTGGAATAGGGAATTTTGATGTTACGGGCACTAGAATCAGGGCTTGCATCTTGAAACCTTGTTCTGCCTCAAAACACTGATTTTGATGCTCCGAAAATGGGGCTTTTGAGGCACAAGCTTCGAAATAAGGTTCTAAGAGCATAATGTGCCCCAAAATCAAATTTTGACGCTATTGACTCTAGAATCAGGACTCGCATCTTGAAACCTTATTGTGCCTCCAAGTATTGATTTTGATGCTCCAAAACTGGGTCTTTCGAGGCACAAGCTCCAAAATGATCTTCTAAGAGAATATTGTAAGTTAAAATGGAATTTTGATGCTACAGGCTCTGGAATAGGGACATGCTTCTTGAAACCTTGTTGTGCCTCAAAACATTGATTTTTATGTTCCAAACTCAGGGCTTGAGATTTGGGACTCATGTCTTGAAACCTTGTTGTGCCTTTAAACATTGCTTTTGATGTTTGGAAACTGGAGCTTTCGAGCTACACACTCTGAAATGAGGTTCTAAGAGCATGATGTGCATCAAAATCATGTTTTGACACTAGAGGCTCTGGAATAGGGAATTTTTCTTGAAAGCTTCTTGTGCCTTCAGACACCAATTTTGATGCTTCGAAACCAATGATTTTGAGGCATAAGCTCCAAAACAAGGTTCTAAGAGCATGATGTGCATCAAAATCAAATTTTGATGCTACCGGCTTCAAAATCAGGACTTGCATCTTGAAACCTTGTTGTGCCTCCAATCATCAATTTTGGTGCTCCAGAACTGGGACTGTTGAGGCACAATTTCTAAAACAGGGTTCGAAGAGCATAATGTGCATCAAAATTGAATTTTGATGCTATTGGCTCTAGAATCGAGGTTTGCATCTTGAAACCTTGTTGTGCATCAAACACTAATTTTGATGCTCTGAAATCGGGGCTTTCGAGGCACAAGCTTCGAAATGAAGTTCTAAGAGCACGATCTGTGCCAAAATCAGATTTTGACGCTATTAACTCTAGAATCGAGACTTGCACATTGAAACTTTGTTGTGCCTCCAAACATTGATTTTGATGCTCCAAAACTGGGTCTTTCAAGGCACAAGCTCCGAAATGAGCTACAGGCTCCAGAATAGGGACTTGCTTCTTGAAACATCATTGTGCCCCAAAACATTGATTTTGATGTTCCAAAATTAGGGCTTTCAAGGCACAAGCTCCGAATGAGGTTCTAGGAGCATGATGTAAATCAAAATTGCGTTTTCATGCTACAGACTCTAGAATTGGGACTTGTGTCTTGAAACCTTGTTGTGCCTCCAAACACTAATTTTTATGCTCCAAAAATTGGGACTTGTCTCTTGAAACCTTGTTGTGCCTTTAAACATTATTTTGATGTTTTGAAACTGGAGCTCTCGAGCCACATGCTCGAAAACAAGGTTCTAAGAGCACAATGTGCATCAAAATAATGTTTTGACACTACAGGCTCTGAAAAAGGGACCTACATCTTGAAAGCATTGATTTTGATGTTTGGAAACTGGAGCCTTCCAGCCACGTTCTTAGAACCTCATTTCGGAGCTTGTGCCTTGAAAGCCCTGATTTTGGAACATCAAAATAAATGGTTCAAGGCACATCATTCTCTTAGAAGCTCATTTCGGAGCTTGTGCCTCAAAAGACCCAATTTTGGAGCATCAAAATCAATGTTTGACGGCAAAACAAGGTTTCAAGATGCAACTCTCAATTCTAGAGTCAATTGCGTCAAAATCTGATTTTGGCGCACATCGTGCTCTTTGAAGCTCATTTTGAATCTTGTGCCTCGCCTTTTTAGAGCATCAAAATTATTGTTTTGAGGCACAACAAGGTTTCAAGATGCAAGCCCCGATTCTAGAGCCAGTAGCTTCAAAATTCAATTTTGATGCACATTGTGTTCTTAGAATCCTGTTTTAGAATTTGAGTTTGACACACATCGTGCTCTTAGAGCCTTGTTTTGGATCTTATGCCTCAAAATCTTTGGTTTCGAATCATCAGAATTGGTGTTTGGAGGCACAACAAGCTTTCAAGATGCAAGTCCCTATTCCTAAGCCTGTAGTGTCAAAACTTGATTTTGATACACATCGTGCTCTTAGAACCTTGTTTCAGAGTGTGTGGCTCGAAAGCTCCAATTTCAAAACATCAAAATCAATGTTTAAAGGCACAACAAGGTTTCAAGACACAAGTCCCTATTCTCAAGCTTATAGCGTCAAAACATGATTTTGACAAACATGGTGTTCTTAGAACCTCATTTCGGAGGTTGTGCCTCAAAAACCTCATTTTTGGATAATAAAAATTAGTGTTTGGAGGCACAAAAAGGTTTCAAGACAAAAGTCTGAATTCCAGAGTCGGTAGCATCAAAACACAATTTTGATGTACATAGTGTTCTTAGAACCTCATTTCAGGGCTTTTGCATTGAAAGCCCTGATTTTGGAACATCAAAATCAATGTTTTCAGGCACAACAAGGTTTCAAGAAGCAAGTTCCTATTCCAGAGACTATAGCATCAAAATTCCATTTTGACTCACATCATTCTCTTAGAAGCTCACTTCGAGGTTGTACCTCGATAGACCCAGTTTTCGAGCATCAAAATCAATGTTTGGAGGCACAACAAGCTTTCAAGATGCAAGTCCCGATTCTAGAGTCAATACCATCAAAATCTGATTTTGGTGCACATCGTGCTCTTAGAACCTCATTTCGAAGTTGTGCCTCGAAAGTCCCAGTTTCAGAGCATCAAAATCAGTGTTTAGAGGCACAACAAGGTTTCAAGATGCAAGCCCCGATTATGGATCCACTAGCATCAAAATTCAATTTTGATGGACATTCTACTCTTAGAACTTTGGTTTAGAAATTGTGCCTCAAAAGCCCCAGTTTTGGAGCATCAAAATCGATGTTTGGAGGCACAACAAGGTGTCAAGATGAAAGTCCTGATTCTAGAACCGGCAGCGTCAAAATTTGATTTTCACGCACATCGTGCTCTTAGAACCTTGTTTTGGAGGTAATGCCTCAAAATATTCGGTTTCGAAGCATTGAAATTGGTGTTTGGAGCCACAACAAGCTTTCAAGATGCAAGTCCCTATTCCAGAGCCTGTAGTGTCAAAACGTGATTTTGATGCACATCGTGCTCTTAGAACCTCATTTCAGAGTGTGTGGCTTGAAAGCTCCAGTTTTAAAACATTAAAATCAATGTTTAAAGGCACAACAAGGTTTCAAGAGACAAGTCCCGATTCTCAAACTGATTACGTCAAAACACAATTTTGACAAACATGGTGTTCTTAGAACCTCATTTGGGAGGTTGTGCCTCAAAAGCCTCATTTTTGGAGCATTAAAATTAGTATTTAGAGGCACAACAAGGTTTCAAGACACAAGTCCCAATTCCAGAGTCAGTAGCGTCAAAACGCTTTTTTGATGTACATCGTGCTCTTAGAACCTCATTTCGGAGATTGTGGCTTGAAAGCTCTGATTTTGGAACATCAAAATCAATGTTTTGAGGCACAACAAGGTTTCAAGAAGCAAGTCCCTATTTCGTAGCCTGTAGGGGCAAAATTCCATTTTGACACACATCATTCTCTTAGAAGCTCATTTGAGAGCTTGTGCCTCAAAAGACCCAGTTTTGGAGCATCAAAATTAATGTTTTGAGGCACAACAAGGTTAAAAGATGCAAGGCCTGATTCTAGAGTCAATAGTGTCAAAATTTGATTTTGGCGCACATCATGCTCTTAGAACCTCATTTTGAAGCTTAAGTCGTGAAAGCCCTAGTTTTGGAGCATCAAAATCAGTGTTTTGAGGCACAACAAGGTTTCAAGATGCGGGCCCCGATTCTAGATCCAGTAGCATCAAAATTCAATTTTGTTTCACATTGTGCTCTTAGAACCTTGTTATAGAAATTGTGCCTTTAAAGCCCCAGTTTTGGAGCATCAAACTCAATGTTTGGAGGCACAACAAGGCTTGAAGATGCAAGTCTTGATTCTGGAGCCGGTAGAGTTAAAATTTGATTTTGACACACATCGTGCTTTTAGAACCTTGTTTTGGAGCTTATGTCTCAAAATCTTTGGTTCCGAATCATCAAAATTGGTGTTTTGAAAGCATAACAAACTTTCAAGATGCAAGTCCCTATTCCACAGCCTGTAGTGTCAAAACATGATTTTGATACACATCGCACTCTTAGAATCTCATTTCGGAGGGTGTGGCTCGAAAGCTCCAGTTTCAAAACATCAAAATCAATGTTTAAAGGCACAACAAGGTTTCAAGACACAAGTCCCGATAGGGCTGATAGCATCAAAACATGATTTTGACAAACATGGTGTTCTTAGAACCTCACTTCAGAGGTTGTGCCTCAAAAGTCTCATTACCAGGAGCATAAAAATTAGTGTTTGGAGGCACAACAAGGTTTCAAGACGCAAGTCCCAATTCCAGAGTCGAAAATGTCAAAACACAATATTGATGTACATCGTGCTCTTAGAACTTCATTTTAGAGCTTGTGCCTTAAAAGACCCAGTTTTGGAGCTTCAAAATCAATGTTTGGAGGCACAACAAGGTTTCAAGATGCAAGTTGCGATTCTAGAGTCAATAGCGTCAAAATCTGATTTTGGCGCACATCATGCTCTTAGAACCTCATTTCAAAGCTTGTGCCTCGAAAGCCCTAGTTTCAGAGCATCAAAATTAGTGTTTTGAGGCACAACAAGGTTTCGAGATGCAAGCCTCGATTCTAGAGCCAGTAAAATCAAATTTCAATTTTGATGCATATTGTGCTCTTAGAACCCTGTTTTAGATATTGTGCCTCAAAAGCCCCAGTTTTGGAGCATCAAAATTGATTTTTGGAGACACAACAAGGTTTCAAGATCCAAGTCCTAATTCACGAGCCTGTAGCGTCAAAATTTGATTTTGACGCACATCGTGCTCTTAGAACCTTGTTTTGGAGCTTATGTCTAAAAATCTTCAGTTTGGAAGCATCAAAATTGGTGTTTGGAGGCACAACAAGCTTTCAACACGCAAGTCCCTATTCTGGACACTGTAGTGTCAAAACATGATTTTGATGCACATCCTACTCTTAGAACCTCATTTTGGAGCGTTTGGCTAGAAAGCTCCAGTTTCAAAACATCAAAATCAATGTTTAAAGGCACAACAAGGTTTCAAGACACAAGTCCTTATTCTAGAGTCGGTAGCTTTAAAATGCAATTTTGATGTACATCATGTTCTCAGAACCTCATTTTGGAGCTTGTGCCTTGAAAGCCTTGATTTTGGAACGTCAAAATCAATGTTTTGAGGCACAAC
>NC_081411.1:462019400-462118400 GCF_030272615.1 Cryptomeria japonica
TTGAAAGCTTGTTGTGCCTCCAGACACCAATTTTGATGCTTTGAAATCAAAGATTTTGAGGCATAAGCTCCAAAACATGGTTCTAAGAGTACAATGTGCGTCAAAATCAAATTTTGACACTACCCGGCTCAAGAATCAAGACTTGCATCTTGAAACCTTGTTGTGCCTCCAAACATCGATTTTGATGCTCCAAAACAAGGGTTTTTGAGGTACAATTTCTAAAATAGGGTTGTAAGAGCACAATGTACATCAAAATTGAATTTTGATGCTAATGGCTCTAGAATCAGGGCTTGCATCTTGAAACCTTGTTGTACCTCAAAATACTAATTTTGATGGTCTGAAACCAAGGCTTTCGAGGCCCAAGCTTTGAAATGAGGTTCTAAGAGAAATGATGTGGGCCAAAATCAGATTTTGCTACTATTGATTCTAGAATCGACACGTGCATCTTCAAACCTTGTTCTACCTCCAAACATTGATTTTGATGCTCCAAAACTGGGTCTTTCAAGGAACAAGCTCTGAAATGAGCTTCTAAGAGAATGATGTGCGTCAAAATGGAATTTTGACGCTACAAGCTCTGGAATGGGGACTTGCTTCTTGAAACTTTGTTGTGACTCCAAACAGTGATTTTGATGTTTCAAAATCAGGGCTTTTGAGGTACAAGCTCTACAAACGAGGTTCTAAGAGTACCTGGCTCTGAAATCGTGACTTGTGTCTTCCAACCTTGTGCCTCCAAACACCAATTTTGATGCTCCCAAACCGGGGCTTCCGAGGCCCAAGCTCCTGAATGAGATTCCAAGAACACAATGTGCTTCAAAATCACATTTTGACACTACTGGCTCTGGAATCCGGACTTGCGTCTTGAAACCTTGTTGTGCCTCCAAACACCAATTTTGATGTTCTGAGACCAAGGCGTTCGAGGTGCAAACTTTGAAACAAAGTTATAAGAGAACGATGTGAATGAAAATGGAATTTTGATGCTAGTAGAATGGGAATCCGGACTTGCATCTTGAAACTTTGTTGTGCCTCCAAACATTGATTTTGATGTTCCAAAATCGGGGCTTTCAAGGCACAAGCAATGAAATGAGGTTCTAAGAGCATGATGTACATCCAAATTTTTGTTTTGATGCTACCGACTATGGAATTGGGACTTGTGTCTTGAAACCTTGTTTTGCCTCCAAAAACTAATCGTTAGGCACAACCTTCGATATGGGGTTATAAGAACACCACGTTTGTCAAAATCGTGTTTTGACGTTATGAGCTTGAGAATCAGAACTTGTGTTTTGAAACCTTGTTGTGCCTTTAAACATTGATTTTGATGTTTTGAAACTGGAGCTTTTGAGCCACATGCTCTGAAACGAGGATCTAAGAGCACGATGTGCATCAATATCACGTTTTGACACTACAGGCTATAGAATAGGAACATGCATCTTGAAAGCTTGTTGTGCCTCCAAACACCAATTTAGATGATTTGAAACCGAATATTTTGAGGCATAAGCTCCAAAACAAGGTTCTAAGAGCACGATGTGCATCAAAATAAAATTTTGACTCTACCGGCTCCAGAATCAGGACTTGCATCTTCAAAACTTGTTGTGCCTCCAAACATTTATTTTGATGCTCCAAAACTGGGGCTTTTGAGGCACAATTTTTAAACACAGGGTTATAAGAGCACAATATGCATCAAAATTGAATTTTGATGCTACTGGCTCTATAATCGGGACTTGCATCTTGACACCTTGTCGTGCTTCCAAACATTGATTTTGATGCTCCAAAACTGGGTCTTTTGAGGCATAAGCTCCGAAGTGAGCTTCTAAGAGAATGATGTGCGCCAAAATAGAATTTTGATGCTACAAGATTCGGAATAGGGACTTGCTTCTTGAAATCTTGTTGTGCCTCAAAACATTGATTTTTATGTTCCAAAATCAAGGCTTTCAAGGAACAAGCTCTGAAATGAGGTTCTAAGAGCACGATGTACATCAAAATTGCGTTTTGACACTATCGACTCTAGAATTGGGACTTGTGTCTTGAAACATTGTTGTGCCTCCAAACACTAATATTTATGCTCCAAAAATGAAGCATTTGAGGAACAACCTCTGAAATGAGGTTCTAAGAACACCATGTTTGTATAAATTATGTTTTGATGCTATCAGCTTGAGAATCAAGACTTGTGTCTTGAAACCTTGTTGTGCCTTTAAACATTGGTTTTGATGTTTTGAAACTGGAGCTTTTGAGCCACACGCTCCGAAACAAGGTTCTAAGAGCACGATGTGCATCAAAATCATGTTTTGAGAGGACAGGCCCCGGAATAGGGACATGCATCTTGAAAGCTTGTTGTGCCTCCAAACACCAATTTTGATGCTTAGAAACCGAAGATTTTGAGGCATAAGCTCCAAAACAAGGTTCTAAGAGCATAATGTACGTCAAAATATAATTTTGATACTACCGGCTCTAGAATCAGGACTTGCATCTTGAAACCTTGTTGTACCTCCAAACATTAATTTTGATGCTCCAAAATTGGGGATTTTTAGGCACAATTTCCAAAACAGGGTTCTAAGAGAAGAATGTGCATCAAAATTGACTTTTGATCGTACTGGCTCTAGAATCGGGGCTTGCATCTTGAAACCTTGTCATGCCTCAAAACACTGATTTTGATGCTCTGAAACCAGGGCTTTCGAAGCACAAGCTTCGAAATGAGGTTCTAAGAGCACGATGTGCGCCAAAATCAGATTTTGACACTATTGACTATAGAATTGGGAAGTGCATCTTGAAACCTTGTTGTGCCTCAAAACATTGATTTTGATGCTCCAAAACTGGATATTTTGAGGCACAAGCTCTGAAATGAGCTTCTAAGAGAATGATGTGCGTCAAATTGGAATTTCACACTACATGCTCCGGAATAGGGACTTGCTTCTTGAAACCTTGTTGTGCCTCAAAATATTGATTTTGATGTTCCAAAATTAGGGCTTTGAGGACACAAGCTCTGAAATGAGGTTCTAAGAGCACGATGTACATCAAAATTGCGTTTTGATGCTACCGACTCTGGAATTGGGACTTGTGTCTTGAAACCTTGTTGTGCCTCCAAACACTAATTTTTATGCTCCAAAAATGAGGCTTTTGAGGCACAACCTCTGAAATGAGGTTCTAAGAACACCATGTTTGTCAAAATCGTGGCTTGACACTATCAGTTTGAGAATCGAGACTTGTGTCGCGAAACCTTGTTGTGCTTTTAAACATTGATTTTGATGTTTTGAAACTAGAGCTTTCAAGGCACAATTTCTAAAACAGGGTTCTAAGAGCACAATATGCATCAAAATTTAATTTTGATGATATTGGCTCTAGAATCGGAGCTTGCAGCTTGAAACCTTATTGTACCTCAAAACACCGATTTTGATGCTCTCAAACAAGATTCTAAGAGCATGATGTGCATAAAAATCAAATTTTGACGCTACTGGCACCAGAATCAGGACTTGCATTTTGAAACCTTGTTGTGCCTCCAAACATCTATTTTGATGCTGCAAAACTGGGGCTTTTGAGGCACAATTTCTAAAACAGGGAAGAGCACAATGTGCATCAAAATTAAATTTTGATGCTAGTCGCTCTAGAATCGAGGCTTTCGAGGCACAAGATTCGAAATGAGGTTCTACAAGCATGATGTGCGCCAAAATCAGATTTTGACGCTATTGACTCTAGAATCGGGACTTGCATCTTGAAACCTTGTTGTGCTTCTAAACATTGGTTTTGATGCTCCAAAACTGGGTCTTTTGAGGCACAAGCTCCAAAATGAACTTCTAAGAGAATGATGTTTGTCAAAATGGAATTTTAAAGCTACAAGCTCTTGAATAGGAACTTCCTTCTTGAAACCTTGTTGTGCCTGAAAACATTGATTTTCATGTTTGAAAATTAGGGCTTTCAAGGCAAAAACTCCCATATGACGTTCTAAGAGCACGATGTGCATCAAAATTGCGTTTTGACGTTACCGACTCTGGAATTGGGACTTGTGTCTTGAAACGTTGTTGTGCCTGCAAACACTAATTTTTATGCTCCAAAAAATGAGGCTTTTGAAGCACAACCTCCAAAATAAGGTTCTAAGAACACCATGTTTGTCAAAATTGTGTTTTGACGCTATCAGCTTGAGAATCGGGACTTGTGTCTTGAAACCTTGTTGTGTTAAACATAAATTTTATGTTATTAGCCTGAGAATGGGGACTTGTGTCTTGAAACCTTGTTGTGCTTTTAAACATTGCTTTTGATGTTTGGAAATTGGAGCTTTCAAGCCACACACTCTGAAATGAGGTTCTAAGAGCATGATGTGCATCAAAATCACGTTTTGACACTACAGGATCCAGAATAGGGACTTGCGTCTTGAAAGCTTGTTGTGCCTCCAAACACCAATTTTGATGATTCGAAACTAAAGAATTTGAGGCATAAGCTCCAAAATTAGGTTCTAACAGCACGATGTGCGTCAGAATCAAATTCTGACGCTACCGGCTCTAGAATCAAGACTTGCATCTTGAAACCTTGTTGTGCCTCCAAACATCAATTTTGATGCTCCAAAACCGGGGCTTTTGAGCCACACGTTCCGAAATGAGGTTCCAAGAGCATGATTTTCATCAAAATCACGTTTTGACACTACAAGCTCCAGAATAGGGACTTGTGTCTTGAAAGCTTGTTGTTCTTCCAAACACCAATTTTGATGCTTCGAAATCAAAGATTTTGAGAGATAAGCTCCAAAACAAGGTTATAACAGCACGATGTGCATCAAAATCAAATTCTGACACTACTAGCTCCAGAATCAAGACTTGCATTTTGAAACCTTGTTATGCATCCAAACATAGATTTTGATGCTCCAAAACAAGGACTTTTGAGGCACAATTTCTAAAATAGGGTTCTAAGAGCACAATGTGCATCAAAATTGAATTTTAGTAGGCTCTAGAATCGAGGCTTGCATCTTGAAACATTGTTGTGCCTCAAAACGCTGATTTTGATGCTCTGAAACTGGGGCTTTCAAGGCACAAGCTTTGAAATCAAGTTCTAAGGGCACGATGTGCGCCAAAATCAAATTTTGATGATATTGACTCTAGAATAGGGACTTGCTTCTTGAAACCTTGTTGTACGTCAAAAAATTGATGTTGAAGTTCCAAAATCAGGGCTTCCAAGGCACAAGCTCCGAAATGAGGTTCTAAGAGCACGATGTACATCAAAATTGGGTTTTGACGCTACCAACTCTAGAATTGGGACTTGTTTCTTGAATCCTTTTTGTCCCTCCAAACACTAATTTTTATGCTCCAAAAATGAGGTTCAGAACACCATGTTTGTCAAAATCATGTTTTGACGCTATCAGCTTGAGAATCAGGACTTGTGCCTTAAAACCTTGTTGTGGCCTTTAAACATTGATTTTTATGTTTCAAAAATGGAGCTTCTGAGCCACACGCTTTGAAATGAGGTTCTAAGAGCATGATTTGCATCAAAATCACATTTTTACACTACAGGCACCGGAATAGGGACTTGCACCTTGAAAGCTTGTTGTCCCTCCAAACACCAATTTTGATGATTCGAAACCGCAGATTTTGAGAGATAAGCTCTAAAACAAGGTTCTAAGAGCACCATGTGTGTCAAAATCAAATTTCAGCACTACCGGCTCCAGAATCAAGACTTGCATCTGGAAACCTTATTATGTCTCCAGACATCGATTTTGATGCTTCAAAACTAGGGCTTTTGATGCACAACTTCTAAAACATGATTCTAAGAGCACAATGTGCATCAAAATTGAATTTTGATGCTACTGGCTCTAGAATCGGGGCTTGCATCTTGAAACCTTGTTGTGCCTCAAAACACTGAGTTTGATGCTCTAAAACCTTGTTGTGCCTTAAAACATTGATTTTGATGTTCCAAAATCAGAGCTTTCAAGGCACAAGCTCCGAAATGAGGTTCTAAGAGCACGATGTACATCAAAATTGCATTTTGGTGCTACTGACTTTACAAATTGGGACTTGTGTTTATAAACCTCGTTGTGCCTCCAAACACTAATTTTTATGCTCCAAAAACGAGGCTTTTGAGGCACAACAAGGTTTCAAAATCGTATTTTGATGCTATCAGCTTAAGAATCGGGACTTGTGTCTTGAAACATTATTGTGCCTTTAAACATTGATTTTGATGTTTTGAAACTGGAGCTTTTGAGCCACACACTCCGAAACGAGGTTCTAAGAGCACGTTGTGCATCAAAATCATGTTTTGACACTACAGGCTCCGAAATAGGGACTTGCATCTTGAAAGCTTACTGTGCCTCCAGACACCAATTTTAATGCTTGGAAACCAAAGATTTTGCGGCATAAGCTCCAAAACAAGGTTCTAAGAGCACTATGTGCGTCAAAATCAAATTTTGACACTATCGGCTCCAGAATCAGGACTTCCATCTTGAAACCTTGTTGTGCCTCCATACGTCGATTTTGATGCCTCAAAACTCTGGAATTGGGACATGTGTCTTTAAACCTTGTTGTGCCTCCAAACACTAATTTTTATGCTCCAAAAACAAAGCTTTTGAGGCACAACCTCCAAAATGAGGTTCTAAAAACACAATGTTTGTCAAAATTATGTTTTGATGCTATCATCTTGAGAATCGGGACTTGTGTCTTGAACCCTTGTTGTGCCTTTAAACATTGATTTTGATGTTTCGTAACTAGAGCTTTCGAGTCACAATGCTCCGAAAGGAGGTTCTAAGAGCATGGTGTGCATCAAAATCACGTTTTGACACTATAGGCTCCGTAATAGGGACTTGCATCCTGAAAGCTTGCTGTGCCTCCAAACACCAATTTTGATGCTTCGAAACCAAAAATTTTGAGGCATAAGGTCCAAAACAAGGTTCTAAGAGCACGATGTGCATCAAAATCAAATTTTGATGCTAGCGGCTCCAGAATCAGGACTTGCATCTAGAAACCTTGTTGTGCCTCCACACATCGATTTTAATGCTCCAAAACTGGGGCTTTTGAGGCACAACTTCTAAAACAGGGTTCTAAGAGCACAATGTGCATCAAAATTGAAACTTAAAACCTTGGTGTGCCTCAAAAAACTGATTTTGATGCTCTGAAACCGGGGCTTTCGAGGCACAAGCTTCGAAATGAGGTTCTAAGAGCACGATGTGCGCCAAAATCATATTTTAATGCTATTGACTCTAGAATGGGATCTTGCATCTTGAAACCTTGTTGTGCCTCCAAACATTGATTTTGATGCTCTAAAATGAGCTTCTAAGAGAATGATGTGCGTCAAAATGGAATTTTGATGCTACATGCTCCGCAATAGGGACTTTCTTCTTGAAACGTTGTCTTCAAACCTTGTGGTGCCTCCAAACACTAATTTTTATGTTCCAAAAATGAGGCTTTTGAGGCACGACCTCCAAAATGAGGTTCTAATAACACCATGTTTGTCAAAATTGTCTTTCGACGCTATCAGCTTGAGAATCGAGACTTTGTGTCTTGAAACCTTGTTGTGTCTTTAAACATTGATTTTGATGTTTTGAAACTGGACCTTTCAAGGTACATGCTCCAAAATGAGGTTCCAAGAGCACGATGTGAATCAAAATAATGTTTTGAGACTACAAGCTCCGGAATAGGGACCTTCATCTTGAAAGCTTGTTGTGCCTCCAAACACCAAGTTTGATGCTTTGAAACCAAATATTTAGAGGCATAAGCTCCACAACAAGGTTCTAAGAGCACGATGTGCATCAAAATCAAATTTTGACGCTACCAGCTCCAGAATCAAGACTTGTATCTTGAAACATTGTTGTGCCTTCGAATATCGATTTTGATGCTACTGGCTTTAGAAACGGGGTTTGCATCTTGAAATCTTGTTGTGTGTCAAAACACTGATTTTGATGCTTTGAAACCGAGGCTTTCAAGGCACAAGCTTCAAAATGAGGTTCTAAGAGCACGATGTGCGCCAAAATCATATTTTGATGCTATTGGCACTAGAATCATGACTTGTATCTTGAAACCTTGTTGTGCCTCCAAACATTGATTTTGATGCTCCAAAACTAGGTCTTTCCAGGCACAGGTTTCGAAATGAGCTTTTAAGAGAATGATGTGCGTCAAAATGGAATTTTGACGCTATAGTTTCCAAAATAGGGACTTGCTTCTTGAAACCTTGTTGTGCCTGAAAATATTGATTTTCAAGTTCCAAAATCAGGGCTTTCAAGGCACAAGCTTTGAAATGAAGTTCTAAGAGCACGATGTACATCAAAATTGGGTTTTGACACTACCGACTCTGGAATTGAGACTTGTGTCTTGAAACCTTTTTGTCCCTCCAAACACTAATTTTTATGCTCCAAAAATGAGGCTTTTGAGGCATGACCTCTGTAATGAGGTTCTAAGAACACCATGTTTGTCAAAATCATGTTTTGACGCTATCAGCTTGAGAATCAGGACTTGTGACTTGAAACATTGATTATGATGTTTTGAAACTGGAGCTTTCAAGCCACGCACTTCGAAACAAGGTTCTAAGAGCACGATGTGCATCAAATTCATGTTTTGACACTACAGGCTCCAAAATAGGGACTTGTGTCTTGAAAGCTTGTTGTGCCTCCAAACACCAAATTTTATGCTTAGAAACCAAAGATTTTGAGGCATAAGCTCCAAAACAAGGTTTTAAGAGCACGATGTGTGTCAAAATATAATTTTGATGCTACCGACTCTAGAATCAGGACTTGCATCTTGAATCCTTGTTGTGCCTCCAACCATTAATTTTGATGCTCCAAAATTGGGGCTCTTGAGGCACAATTTCTAAAACAGGGTTTTAAGAGCAGAATGTGCATCAAAATTGAATTTTGATGGTACTAGTTCTAGAATCGGGGCTTGCATCTTGAAACCTTGTTGTGCCTCAAAACACTGATTTTGATGCTCCGAAACCAGGCCTTTTGAAGCACAAGCTTCGAAATGAGGTTCTAAGAGCACGATGTGAGCCAAAATCAGATTTTGACGTTATTGACTCTAGAATCGTGACTTGCATCTTGAAACCTTGTTGTGCCTCCAAACATTGATTTTGATGCTCCAAAACTAGGTCTTTCAAGGCACAAGCTCTGAAATGAGCTTCTAAGAGAATGAGGTGCGTGAAAATGGAATTGTGACGCTACAGGCTCCAGAATAGGTACTTACTTCTTGAAACCTTGTTGTGCCTCAAAACATTGATTTTTATCGAAATTGTGTTTTGACACTACTGACTCTGGAATTGGGACTTATGTACTAAAACCTTGTTGTGCCTCCAAACACTAATTTTTATGCTCGAAAAATGAGGCTTTTAAGGGACAACCTCCGAAATGAGGTTCTAAGAACACCAAGTTTTGACACTATCAACTTGAGAATCGGGACTTGCGTCTTGAAACCTTGTTGTGCCTTTAAACATTGATTCTGATGTTTTGAAACTGGAGTTTTCGAGCCACACGCTCCAAAACGAGGTTCTAATAGCATGATGTGCATCAAAATCATGTTTTGACACTACAGGCTCCGGATTAGAGACTTGCATCTTGAAAGATGCTTGTGCCTTCAAACGCCAATTTTGAAGCTTTGAAACCGAAGATTTTGGGGCATAAGCTCCAAAACAAGGTTCTAGGAGCACGATGTCTATACAATTTCTAAAATAGGGTTCTAACAGAACAATGTGCAGCAAAATTGAATTTTGATGCTACTAGCTCTAGAATCGGGGCTTGCATCTTGAAACCTTGTTGTGCCTCAAAACACTGATTTTTATGCTCTGAAAACTTGAGGCACAACTTCAAAATGAGCTTCTAAGAGCACGATGTGTGCCAAAATCAGATTTTGATGCTATTGACTCTAGAATCAGGACTTGCATCTTGAAACCTTGTTGTGCCTCCAAACATTGATTTTGATACTCCAAAACTGGGTCTTTCGAAGCACAACCTCTGAAATGAGCTTCTAAGAGAATGATGTGCATCAAAATGGAATTTTGATGCTACAGGCTCTCAAATAGGGACTTGCTTCTTGAAACCTTGTTGTGCCTAAAAACATTGATTTTGATGTTCCCGAATCAGGGCTTTCAAGTCACAAGCTCCGAAATGAGGTTCTAAGGGCACGATGTACATCAAAATTGTGTTTTGATGCTACCGACTTAGAAATTGGGATTTGTGTCTTGAAACCTTGTGTGTGTGTGAAAAAGTGAACCTGTAGCTGCAAGCACAACACTTCAATTAAGTCATTATATGCATGGTTAGTAATCAATAATCAATAAGAAATAAACCATAGCAAAGCGACTAATTGCCTTCTAAAAGATGGGAGTATAAGATTGCTCTCTGATTTTTTATAAGCAATACCAGTGACTAGACTACACCAAGATAAAGGATTTAATCTATATGATATTAAGCTATATAGATGCAAGATGGATGAATAATTCAAGCAACAATGGATGCAAGCAATAATGAATGTAAAATGGATGCAAATAATCTAAAAAAGCACAATAATTTTCAATGACTCCAGAGTGAAATTAGCGTGATAATAATCTCCAAGCGTGTTCTCAAAAATCTCTGGGGTGAATTGGAATGAGAGCTGAAGACTAAATTTATAGAGAATCACAAGAGAAAAAGCTCAATTTAGGATTAATTGAAATAATTGAGAAATCATGTTCAGTTAACCTTGAGATAGATTCCAATTATAGTTTAATTGAAATGCATTCAAATTAGAAGTCCAAGTTGCATTGGAAAATAATAATAAATTAATTCCATGCATATCTGATAAAAATAGATAATTCTTTAATTTATTCAAGAAAAAGGTCTTTTCAATGCAACTGAACTTCTTTTTCTGTTTTTTAAAAGCTTTAAGTTCCAAATTTAGAGAATAATTCAATAATTCAATTAAATTGCTTTTCTGATTTCAAGTTCCAAATTTAGAAAAAGAAATAATACCTCAAGTTTGTTTTCTCTCTCAATTCAATTTTTTTTGTTGTTTTATTTTCAATTGAACTCTTTATAATAAATTAATCCTTTTTGCATGATTGAATGACAAATTTATTAATTAATTAAATATGCAAGGATATTTAATTAATTAAAATGGGATAATTGATCAAAATGATATTCTTGGAAATGATTTGATTAATTAAATAAATATTTAATTAATGTTGAGTAGTTGATTTGCCATGTGATTTTTGATAATTAAAGAATCAATAATGTGCTCAAGATTAATTTAATTGCCTTTGGTTAGGACCTTGGTGATGTTGTCGAGATTAGGGTCCCATGGTTTAGATGACCAATTTTAGGGTATTACATTTGCCCCTCTTTGAATTAATGTGCGAGCAACACTTTGATTCTGTTGGATCTCAAATCAATAGATTGGATAGGTTCTAAGGAAATGCCAACTCCTATGATCAAACCCTCCAATTGACTTGGCCAACTTATAGAGTGAACCTATTTGGTTATTGACTCTCTCACTTTAGGCTCTGCAGGACCTAGGCGGGTATACCTATTCACTAGTTGTTTTCAAAGACTAGTGCCTTTTATAGCAGATTAAGTATCTTGATCTGGCTTCCTCCTATCACAGAATGGCATAAGTTCCTAGGATGGAGATATAGCAGATGAGTTTAAGATTGTTGTTGTGGAAGCTATTTGATCTATGTGCTTAGAAATTTATATGTATACACTATTGCCAACTTACTCTATGCTTCCTACTCAATTACTCCTATTGTAAAATAAAATATGATGAATATGGTGATAAGTTGCAATTTACAAATGGCCAGTGCCTTCTTTGTTGTCTGGGCTACAGAGTCTTTATATTGCCTTAGGACTTATTGTGTGATCTTGTGAGACAGTTTTTAAACCCACCCCTTTTATGGATCCGTCAGTTACTATTTCTTATGAGATCAATTGAATGCCTATATCATAAGTTGCTTGAATGAATTTAACCCTACCTTTAAGGGACCATCCAAGTAAGCACTGCAAAGAACAATTATAATTCACAAGCAGAACTTTTATTTCAACCTTATAACATACAACATAGATTTCACTCAAAGAATATGAATAACCTTATCTTCTTTAGATAATATCACAAGCAATTGCCAACAACGAATGAAATAATCCACAGCACATGTGCAAAGAAAAGACAACTGATTATATTATGTATCCGCCAAAATTTGTGTAACAAGAAACTTGGAAGCTATCATATACCACTGTATTCTTGCTATCATGTTATTATCTTTTTATTACAAGAAACCTTTCTCATATATATATGAGAGCAAAGGCTATTTATGAAAAGACATGTCTTTTTGAAATACTAACTGTCAATTTGAACATTCTTAACAAACTTAAGTAAAAAGAGATTAAGCATCCCTAAATGATGAATGTAATCATCTTCTTTAAAAGTCTTGATCTTGATGCTCTGTTTCTTTAATTCTTCTCCCTGTGAAAGGTATTCGAATATCATCTGGTTGACGGTAGGGGCCATGTCTTTGCTTCGATCCAATCTTGACAGAGCCCGATCCTTGACGCTCAGAAGTTCATTCCGCCATTCATCCATAGATATTAATTCTCCCTCTTTATAAATCGAGGGCATTCCAATAGGGTTCCCATCATCCAATTCTTTAAGATCTCCTTTTAGCACATCTTCGAATTTAACATGATTTTCCATATATGAAGTCCCTTCTGGTTTCTCCTCTAGCATCATCGCATCAACACTGTTTATCACTTCATGCAATCGTGCTTTTAACCTTTCATGCTCTCTTAATGCCTTTATGGTCCCAGTGTACACCCTCCAATAATGTTCAACATGGATGAGCATGGTATTGGATCTGTGTTCAATGATATCATTAACCATTTTATCCATCTTCTGTTGAATATTACTCACCTGTTTGGCAGCCTTCTCTGCTTGATATTTCCAATACAGAACATCAGAGACATCATCCAGGCTTCGTCTTGTGGGATATGCAGCATATTCATTTAAAGGAGTCCCTGTCTCAAATTGCAATATCCTTGTTTGTAGCCTCTGATTCTCCTCTTTAGTTCTTTCATATAAACCCTTATAGGTAATGTTTTCCCTGACCAAAAACTCTGTCTGATCCAGATTTAATTTGGCTACATCCAAGTTTAATTTTGCAGTGACCCTAGTGTCAGTCTTTCCTACCTGATGGACCATAAGGTGTCCAAAGGTTTCTTCAACATCTACAATAATTGGTCTTTTTCCTCTCGGATATAGTGCCCATTGTAGGAGAGCTTTTTGATCAGGATCATACCCCGAGCCCATGAACAATTTATCTATCTCTTGAGGCAATACCTGTTGATTTATGTCTTGCTTCTTCAAGAATCCATCAAACAGAAGTGTTGAATTTATATCCCAACCTGAAAATATGATAACTCCAGCCTCCTTTAATATTTTCCTCCCCTTCTCAGGGGTCATATCTTTCATGAGAGCATCTATCTCATCTTGCAGCCTTTTCATCTGCTCTTCTTCTGATCTCCCAGCCATACTTCGTTTCACATGAGCCCCCTTGTACTGGTATAAGAATGAAAGGAATTCTCTTGAGGAAGCGAATCCATCATCCGCAACAAAGTCTTCATGTTCTGTCATCCTTATATCAACTATATCCGTAATATTAAAATCACCAGTTTCCACATCTACCTCTGCTTCAAAACTAGGTGGATAATCTTCTCTAGGGGAGTCAGCAGGGATGCAACTAGCAGTTGATTTTGGTGACATGTGAGCCAATGGCTTACTATCTCTTCCAGTGTTGACAAAATGGAGGAACTGTGGGGGTACTCTATGCATAATCTCTTCCTCATGCTGAAGTAGTTTTTTGGCTATCTCCAAAGGATCTTGGAGGTTTCCAAGTAGGTCTCCATCCACCATCCCCCTTGCTCTTTTCCACTTGAAAGCTTCCCAAGTCATCTCGCTTCTTTCTCTCAAAACCTTAGCCTCTTCCCTTTCAAGGTTCTTTATTAAATCGTCTGGCATTTGAGCCACATGTATTCCAGCCTTTAGCTTCTGTGATGCCCTTGCAACTCTTATATATCCCTTAGGATCAAAGTTCTCTCTAGGATCACCCAGAGTCATGCCATAATAATCCAGCTTATTTTGAAGTAAATGATAACTTTTAGAAATTTTAACAATGAAATCAGAAAACACCAGAACCCTGGCACAATAGATTGTTTACCAAAATCTGTGAGATGTTTGGCACTAACAGCAGACAGTTGTCTTATAATCTCTAGACTAGCCACCCTGTTTGGCACTGTAATTGAAGCATGTATGGCTTTCCTTCATACCCAAAAAACCCTGATTTCCGTATGATTAGGGTGGCAATACCAATCACCCCAGTTGTGATCAATCTGAGACTCTGGAGAGAAGTCTTTTGGCCTGAGGAATCTTTTGATTTCAGGAGACAAAGCATAATTTCTATGTTGTCCGAAGGCTGCACTGAGTGGTTTTACAAAATATTCCTGAAAGTGCAAATACTGGTTGTTTATGAATCTTTGATCCCATGCAGACACCCACAACTGGACTGGCTTCTTCAAACAATTTTTATCATAAGCTCTGATGCTAAAATTGTCTGACCAAAAATTGACTTCTTGTCCACAATAAAGAATAATGTGCATTAATAAGGAATACAATGAGAAATGAACATTTACAAGATCTCCTTTTAACTTCTCCAACCCATGATTTAGGGCTTCTGCAACATAAGTGGCATAGTCAAACGGCCTAGGGTCTTTTGACTATAGATCAGCACAGAGAACCATAACCCCAATATCCATGAGAGGATGAGCTTCTAAGCCTAATATTTGGGCTGCAGCATAGTATGTATACTTGAAATATGGATGTAATTGGTTGACATCAAAAGGCACCTTGTCATCTTTACTGAAAGGAACTAAGGACTTTCCCACTTTTGGCCGGTGAATGGGTAGTCTCCATTTCCTATAGATGTCCTCTAAATTGAAGAACTCTTGCGACAGCTTCTGTATGTCAATTTTCTCTTCTACATCCCAGTCTAAATCAAACACCATATCAATGGTTTGTTTGTTAATTACCACCATAGGATTCCCTCGGTAGTCACATATGGTTTTGGTTTTTGGATCATAACAATCTACTAGGGCTTTCATTAATTCGACATCCACAAATACATTCGGAACTGCCAATTTCCCCAAATTTTTCTTCCACAGGTTACTCACGGGCTCAGGAGCATCCCTTCTCTTGTAACCAAATAAGAACAACTCATGTCCTCTGATTTCAGTCCATATGTCTCCTAAATGTTCAAATCTATCTTCCAACCCTTCCTCTTCACTTTTGATTTTTTTGGACCTCACACTGGATGTCGGGCACTGGTCTAACAGATCCTGAGCTAAGGCTCTACCCTCCTTTTTCTGTCGTTTAGGTTTCTCTTCAGGGTTCAATTCCTTTCCTTTCCTACTCTTTTTAGAAGAAGAAGATGATTCCATAATTTCAATCAATGAGAGATATCACACTTACTTTGGAGAATTGTCGAGCTCTTCTGACTGTTGTTTACGAACTTCAGCTAACTCCTTGTAACTTTTCGTCTTCTGCACCAAAGTCTGGTTCTTATGAAAATTCGATCAATTCAGCTGTAACTGTGTGGGCAACTTGTGCAATAGTTAATGTCTCTGTGTTTATAACGGCTACTCAAATGTTTAAACTTAATTGCAGATGTGACATCCTCAACTTGAGCTTTTAATTCCTTCGCGGGAAGTACTGTTCAGCTGAAAAAGATTGTGAATCAAGATTTCGATGAAACCCTTGTCTTCGGTTGAATGCTTTAATCTTTCATCGAAAGTTCATTTTCCTCAATATCAACTCATCGGTGAATGGTCCTTGTCGAAAAAACCATCTTCTAGTCTCCTCGAAATCATCCTCTCCTCGATGAAGTCTTTTTCGATGAGTTATTCGTGAGTCTCATCGAAATCATATTTCGATGAGTTTTATACTTCGGTGAAAGTTCACGTGAGCCCTCTGAAATCTTCTTTTCATCGATGTCCTTCTTTTATCGACATATTGTTATCGGTAAGATTTTCTTTTCGATGAATGCTTTTTGAGCTTCCTCAGCAATTTCATTTCCTCAACTTCACCTTTTGTTGGCGTTTCACTTTTCGATGAAACTAGGATATCGATGAGCGGCTTCCTTCATTTACTGAAAGAGATATTCTGCCGAAGACATCTTAACTTAGTATTTTACACTTTGTGTTTCGGTGAAACTCATTCTGAGATGCTCGACATGATATTTTGGCCGATGATCTTTTAGCTTTCGCGCCTTTGGGAAGTTTTTTTTTTTTTTTTTAATTCAAATATATTGTTCAACAGATTCAAAGAATGTGTGATGACTAGGAGATGTCAGTTTTGAACTTGATTGATCACGAACTAGATGAAAAGCAAGGTGTTTAGCTTGATTCGAAGCGACAAAGCTGAATGAAGTCTGATTAAAGTGATATCGATCCCGAACTTGATTGAACTAAGGAACGATAGAAAACAAAGATACCGAACTTGAACTTGATTGATCAAGAAGCGGATCTTATTGATCTAGAACTTGATTGATCTTAGATGCAGTGAGTGATTAGATTGAGTGTGATCAAAGATACTCTTTAAACTTTTGATTGAGTTTAAACAAATAATCAGTTTGATTTGAAGCAATGAAACTGATATGCCCCTAGTGATTGATTAAATTCAGATGATCGAGAGATCTCAACTTGATATGAAGCAATGAAGCTGAGATGCCCCTTAGCAATAAGAATTGATTTTCTTTTAATTGAAAATATTTTGCTTGACTTTTGATGAAGATTTGAAAAATTTCTTGACTTGTGAAATGTGAAGTAATAAGGTCGTGAGTATGCCCCCTCGGGAGCCAAATCGAAAGATAACGAGGGATTGATTAAAATTCTGGTGATGATTGATAAGAAATTGAGTGTAGAGTTGATTGTAATGTTGATGTGTCAAATGAAATTGAATCAAGATTCAGCGTTGAAATTGAGCGCAATTTGAAGAAAGAATGAGCATTTGATGAAAAAAGTGCTAAGTGGTCAAAATTGTCAAATTGACTAGGAAGATGATCTCAAATTTTGATTTCGATCCCGAAAATGGAATCAGAGCAGGCACATTAGCTAAGGGTACAATTTTCATGTCCATCGGAGCAAGTTGAAAAATTAGGTTTTTGGCTATATATAGCACGAAAGTGTCATTTTCAATTCATTTTAACCCTCCAAGTTTGAAAATTTAAAAAAACCTTCTGCGAAGAAAAATGGTGGTCCCTTCTCATCAGCATTGATTTGAGCACCAGAGACGTCACAATTGACCCCAAAACTATGAGCCAGCGGTAAGTGATCAATCTTTAGCCTCTTTATGTTTCCAACTTTGAATTTTTTTGTTTATTTTTCATGTTTTTCATGGGTTTTAGGTCGAGTGTCACAGTTTATCGTGTGAGACAGGATCCTATCTCGTACGAGAAACTGGCAAATTTTCTTTTATCGTTTGAAGCCATTAGATTTGTCGTACGGGATTCACCCTCGTGTCGTATGACAGGACTGTTAAAAGACCATTTTGTCGTGTGATGTCTAAAAGTTTGTCGTTCGAAAAACAATGATCATTTTTGAAAGTGTAAACATGAAATTTTGCTTTTGTATTTGACTTAGTTGGATTTGAGTGATGTTTAACTTATCTTGTGGGCTCATTTGGAATGTTTTCTAATGATTCATTGTTGGATTGTTGCAGGTGTGCTTACCTCCTGTGCTCTTCATATGCGTATATCCTCCCACTATGGCTTTGGTTCATGATTTGTCTGAGGTTGAGTAGGCTCATGTTGATATGTGTGGCTTGACTCACCTGATGGGATTACCTGATATCCATCTAAACCACGGGATGCTCACAACATTGGTTTCATTCAGAGCATAATACCTTTCATTTTCCAGTTGGGGAGTTGACTATCACTCCCGAGGATGTGTACCAGATCCTTCATATCCCTTTTGCTAGGAATAAGGTGGATTATGATACTACATTGTTACCTGGACTACAGGCTCTTAGGAATGTATTTAGGGATCCTGATATCTTGACTCCTTCTATGAGTTGGGATATATTGATGGGCAGGTACAGTGAGGAGTATCCGCTGGCATGTGTCCTAGCAGGTTTAATTGGTTGCTTCTTGATGCCAGACAGAGGGCAACAGGGTTTCCAGAGTATATGGGGCCGTATGTTGGAGAGGTTGATAGAGCCCCCTCAGAGACTTGGCTCAGGCTCTTGTTTGTTGGCCCACATGTATCAGGAGATGCATGAGATTGTCTACAGAGATGGGCAGAGCATGGCTGCAGGGGTGTACATTTTACAGGTATGGGCTTGGGAGCACCTTCCCGTTTGTTGGCCGATAGTTGATGATAGCAGAGAGCCAGGGTAGTTGATTATTTATAGGTATGCCGGATATATTACGCAGCCCCATCTGGGCAAGATAGACTTTTGGCGATGACAGCTTGATGATCTGATAGCTATCATATGGAGACCGTACAGGGGGTCAGAGTCATGGGATGACTGGCGAGTGGTTCGGAGAGATCTTTTTGTTACACGCCCACTGATTGGGAGGTCACAAACTATTGTGGAGCGATTTGTCATTTCACGAGTGATGAGGCAGTACGATCGGCCTCAAGGTATGTTGTGCATCCAAACACTAATTTTTATGCTCTAAAAATGAGGATTTTGAGGCACGACCTCCGAAATTAGGTTCTAAGAACACCATGTTTGTCAAAATCATGTTTTGATGCTATCAGCTTGAGAATCGAGACTTGTGTCTTGAAACCTTGTTGTGCCTTTAAACATTGATTTTGATGTTTTGAAACTAGAGATTTCGAGCCACACGCTCCAAAATTAGGTTCTAAGAGTACGATGTGCATCAAAATCACGTTTTGATAGTACAGGCTCCAGAATAGGGACTTGCGTCTTGAAAGGTTGTTGTGCCTCCAAACACCAATTTCTATGCCTCGAAACCGAAGATTGTGAGCAATAGCTCCAAAATAAGATTCTAAGAGCACGATGTACGTCAAAATCAAATTTTAACGCTACCGGCTCCAGAATCAGGACTTGCATCTTGAAACTTTGTTGTACGGAAAACATCAATTTTGATGCTCCAAATATGGGGCTTTTGAGGCACAATTTCTAAAAAAGGGTTCTAAGAGCACAATGTAAATCCTCTAACAAGGTGGTTCACATCTGTGGATCTAAAATCCCTTAACCCTTAACTGGGTAGGCCCAAAAGCCTTTTGTAAATCCTCTAACAAGGTGGTTCACATCTGTGGATCTAAAATCCTCTAGCAAGGTAGTCCTTAACTGGACTTATCTCCTAACAGAGATTGAGATTCCTAACATGATCTATTATGGTAAAGAACATTGTATGACCTTAACCGGTCTGACCTTAATCGGTCTGGTTCCTATTCTACAAATAGTTACTTGTGAGTTCCATCTCACCGTGGTTTTTCCCATTTGGGTTTCCACGTCAAAATCTCTTATGTTATGTTGTTTGTGCTTTTGTGGGTGAATGCATTATTTGCTATTTGGTTTGCATGTGTGCTAACCGGTTTGTCTGTTAAACTATTTTACCGGTTTACTGGTAGTCTAGTAAAGTGTTTAAGTACAGTGATTTTTGGCATACTAATTCACCCCCCCTCTTAGTATTCATCACATGTTTGTCAAAATCTTGTTTTGACGCTATCATCTTGAGAATCGGGACATGTGTCTTGAAACCTTCTTGTGCCTTTAAACATTGATTTTAATGTTTTGAAACTAGAGCTTTCGAGCCACAAGCTCCAAAACGAGGTTCTAAGAGCACAATGTGCATCAAAATCATGTTTTGCTCTTAGAACCTCATTTTAGAGCTTGTGCATTGAAAGCCCTGATTTTGCAACATTAAAATCAATGTTTTGAGGCACAACAAGGTTTCAAGAAGCAAGTCCCTATTTCAGAGCCTGTAGCATCCAAATTCCATTTTGACACACATCATTCTCTTAGAAGCTCATTTCGGAGATTGTGCCTTGAAAGAGCCAATTTTGGAGCATGAAAATCAATGTTTGGAGGCACAACAAGGTTTCAAGATGCAAGCCCCGATTCTAGGGTCAATATTGTCAAAATCTTATTTTGGCGCACATCGTGCTCTTAGAACCTCATTTCGAAGCTTGTGCCTCGAAAGCCCCAGTTTGGAGCATCAAAATCAGTTTTTGAGGCACAAATAGGTTTCAAGATGCAAGCCCCAATTCTAGAGCTAGTAGCATAAGAATTCAATTTTGATGCACATTGTACTCTTAGAACCCTATTTTAGAAATTGTGCCTCAAAAACCCCAGTTTTGGAGCACCAAAATCGATGTTTGGAGGCACAACAAGGTTTCAAGATGCAAGTCATGATTCTGTATCCAGTAGCGTCAAAATTTGATTTTGATGCACATCGTGCTCTTAGAACTTTGTTTTGGAGCTTATGCTTCAAAATCTTTGGTTTCAAAGCATCAAAATTGGTGTCGGGAGGCACAACAAGCTTTCAAGACGCAAGTCCCTATTCCGGAGCCAGTAGTGTCAAAACGTGATTTTGATGCACATCATGCTCTTAGAACCTCGTTTCGGAGCGTGTGGCTCGAAAGCTCCAGTTTCAAAAAATCAAAATCAATGTTTAAAGGCACAAGGTTTCAAGACACAAGTCCCAATTCTCAAGCTGATAGCATCAAAACATGGTGTTCTTAGAACCTCTTTTTGGAAGTTGTGCCTCAAAAGCCTCATTTTTGGAGCATTAAAATTAGTGTTTGGAGACACAACAAGGTTTCAAGGTACAAGTCCCAAATTCCAAAGTCGGTAGCATCAAAATGCAATTTTGATGTACATCTTGCTCTTAGAACCTCATTTCGAAGCTTGTGCCTTGATATACATTGTGCTTTTAGAACCCTGTTTTAGAAATTATGCCTCAAAAGCCCCAATTTTGGAGCATCAAAATCGATGTTTGGAGGAACAACAAGGTTTGAAGATGCAAGTCCTGATTCTAGAGCTGGTACCATTGAAATTTGATTTTCATGCTCTTAGAACCTTGTTTTGGAGCTTATCTCTCAAAATCTTTGGTTTCGAATCATCAAAATTGGTGTTTGGAGGCACAACAAGCTTTCAAGACGCAAGTCCCTATTCTGGAGATTGTAGTGTCAAAACGTAATTTTGATGCACATCGTGCTATTAGAACCTTCTTTCAGAACGTGTGGCTCGAAAGCTCCAGTTTTAGAACATCAAAATCAATGTTTAAAGGCACAACAAGGTTTCAAGACACAAGTCCCGATTCTCAATTTGATAGCGTCAAAAGACAATTTTGACAAACATGGTATTTTTAGAACCTCATTTTGGAGGTTGTGCCTCAAAAGCCTCATTTTTCGAGCTTAAAAATTAGTGTTTGGAGGCACAACAAGGTTTCAAGACACAAGTCGCAATTCCAGAATCGGTAGCATTAAAACACAATTTTGATGTACATCATGCTCTTAGAACCTTGTTTTGGAGCTTATGCCTCAAAATATTTGGTTTCGAAGCATCAAAATTGGTGTTTGGAGGCACAACAAGCTTTCAAAATGCAATTCCCTATTATGGAGCATGCAATGTCAAAATGTTATTTTTGACGCACATCATGATCTTAGGACCTCGTTTCGGAGCGTGTGGCTCGAAAGCTCCAGTTTTAAAACATCAAAATCAATGTTTAAAGGCGCAACAAGGTTTCATGACAAAAGTCTCGATTCTCAAGCTGATGGCGTCAAAACACCATATGCAAAAACATGGAATTCTTAGAACCTCATTTCAAAGGTTTAGCCTCAAAAGCTTCGTTTTTTGAGCATAAAAATTAGTTTTTGAGTCACAACAAGGTTTCAAGACAAAAGTCTCAATTTCAGAGTCAATAGCGTCAACATTTGATTTTGGCGCACATGGTGCTCTTAGAACCTCATTTCGGAGCTTGTGCCTCGAAAGCCCCAGTTTCGGAGCATCAAAATCAATGTTTTGAGGCACAACAAGGTTTCAAGATGCAAGCCTCGATTCTAGAGCCACTAGCATCAAAATTGAATTTTGATGCACATTGTGCTCTTAGAACCCTATTTTAGAAATTGTACCTCAAAAGCCCCTGTTTTGGAGCATCCAAATCGATGTTTGGAAGCACAACAAGGTTTCAAGATGGAAATCCTGATTCTGGAGTTGGTAGCGTCAAAATTTGATTTTGACTCACATCATGCTCTTAGAACCTTGGTTTGGAGCTTATGCCTCAAAATATTTGGTTTTGAAGCATCAAAAGTGGTGTTTGGAGGCACAACAAGCTTTCTAGATGCAAGTCCCTATTCTGGAGCTTGTAGTGTCAAAATGTGATTTTGATCCACATCCAGCTCTTAGAACCTTATTTCGGAACGTGTGGCTCGAAAACTCTAGTTTCAAAACATCAAAGTCAATGTTTAAAGGCACAATAAGGTTTCAAGACACAAGTCCCTATTCTCAAGCTCCTAGCGTGAAAACATGATTTTAACAAACATCGAGTTCTTAGAACCTCATTTCGGAGGTTGTGCCTGAAAAGCCTCATTTTTGCAGCATAAAAATTAGTGTTTGGAGACAAAACAAGGTTTCAAGACACGAGTCCCAATTCTAGAGTCGGTAGCGTCAAAACACAATTTTGATGTACATCGTGCTCTTAGAACCTTGTTTCGGAGCTTGTGCCTTGAAAGCCCTGATTTTGGAACAATAAAATCAATGTTTTGAGGAACAACAAGGTTTCTAGAAACAAGTCCCTATTCGGGAGCCTCTAGCATCAAATTTGACGCACATCATTGTGTTAGAAGCTCATTTTGGAGCTTGTGCCTCAAAAGAGCCAATTTTGGAGCATCAAAATCAATGTTTGGAGGCACAACAAGGTTTGAAGATGCAAGAGCCGATTATAGAGTCAATGGGGTCAAAATGAGATTTTGGCGCACATCGTGTTCTTAGAATGTCATTCCGAAGCTTCTACTTTGAAAGCCCCAGTTCCGGAGCATCAAAATCAGTTTATTGAGGCACAAGAAGGTTTCAAGATGCAAGCCCCGATTCTAGAGCTAGTAGCATCAAAATTTAATTTTGATACACATTGTGCTCTTAGAACTCTGTTTTAGAAATTGTGCCTCAAAAGGCCCTATTTTGGAGCATCAAAATTGATATTTGGGGGCACAACAAGGTTTCAAAATGCAAGTTTGATTCTGGAGCTAGTAGCGTCAGAATTTGATTTTGACGCACATCGTGCTCTTAGAACTTTGTTTTGGAGCTTATCTCTCAAATTCTTCAATTTCAAAGCATCAAAATTGGTGTTTGGAAGAACAACAAGCTTTCAAGATGCAAGACCCTATTCCGGAGCCTGTAGCGTCGTGCTCTTAGAACCTCATTTCGGAGCGTGTGGCTTGAAAGCTCTAGTTTTAAAACATCAAAATCAATGTTTAAAGGCACAACAAGGTTTCAAGACACAAGTCCCGATTCTCAAGTTGATACGGTCAAAACACGATATTGACAAACATGATGTTCTTAGAACCCCATTTCGGAGGTCTTGCCTCAAAAGCCTCATTTTTGGAACATAAAAATTAGTGTTTGGAGGCACAACAAGGTTTCAATACACAAGTCCCAATTCCAGAGTCGGTAGCATCAAAACACAATTTTGATGTACATTGTGTTCTTAAAAGCTCATTTCGGAGCTTGTGCCTTGAAAGCCCTGATTTCGGAACATGAAAATGAATGTTTTGAGGACAACATGGTTTCAAGAAGCAAGTCCCTATTCCGGAGCCTGTAGCGTCAAAATTCCATTTTGATGCACATCATTCTCTTAGAAGTTCATTTCGGAGCTTATGCCTTGAAAGACCTAGTTTTGGAGCATCAAAATCACTATTTGGAGGCACAACAAGGTTTCAAGATACAAGTCCCGATTCTAGAATCAATAGTGTCAAAATTTGATTTTGGCACACATAGTCCTCGTAGAACCTCATTTCGAAGCTTGTTCCTCGAAAGCCCCAGTTTCAAAGCATCAAAATGAGTGTTTTGAGGCACAACAAGGTTTCAAGATGCAAGCCCCGATTCTAGAGCCAGTTGTATCAAAATTCAATTTTGATGCACATTGTGCTCTTCGAACCCTGTATTAGATATTGTGCCTCAAAAGCCTCAGTTTTGGAGCATCAAAATCGATGTTTCAAGGCACAACAAGGTTTCAAGAGGCAAGTACTGATTTTGAAGCCGATAGCATCAAAATTTGAGCTTATGCCTCAAAACCTTGTTTTGGAGCTTATGCATCAAAATCTTCGGTTTTGACGCATCAAAATTGGTGTCTGGAGGCTCAACAAGCTTTCAATACGCAAGTCCCTATTCAAAAGCCCCAGTTTTGGAGCATCAAAATCAATGTTTGGAGGCACAACAAGGTTTCAAGATACAAGTCTGGAGCCGGTAGCGTCAAAATTTGATCTTGATGCACATCGTGCTCTTAGAACCATGTTTTGGAGCTTATGCCTCAAAATCTTCGGTTTCGAAGCATCAAAAATGGTGTTTGGAGTCACAACAAGCTTTCAGGATGCAAGTCCCTATTATAGAGAGCCTATAGTGTAGAAACGTGATTTTGATGCACATTGTTGTCTTAGAACCTCATTTCAGACCATGTGGCTCGAAAGCTCCAGTTTCAAAACATCAAAATCAATGTTTAAAGGCACAACAAGGTTTCAAGACACAAGTCCCGATTCTCAAGCTGATAGCGTCAAAACATGATTTTGACAAACATGGTGTTCTTAGAACATCATTATGGAGGTTGTGCCTCAAAACCCTCATTTTTGGAGCATAAAAATTAGCGTTTGGAGGCACAACAAGGTTTAAAGATACATGTCCCAATTCCAGAGTCACTAGCATCAAAATGCAATTTTGATGTACATCGTGCTCTTAGAACCTCATTTTGGAGCTTCTGCCTTGAAAGCCCTGATTTGGGAACATCAAAATCAATGTTTTGAGGCACAATAAGGTTTCAAGAAGCAAGTCCCTATTATGGAGCCTATAGCATAAAAATTTCATTTTCACGCACATCATTCTCTTAGAAGCTCATTTCAGAGCTTGTGCCTCGAAACACCCAGTTTTGGAGCATCAAAATCAATGTTCAAAGGCACAACATGGTTTCAAGATGCATGTCCCAATTCAAGAGTCAATAGTGTCAAAATCTAATTTTGGCGCACATCGTGCTCTTAGAACCTCATTTTGAAGCTTTTGCCTTGAAAGTCCTGGTTTCAAATCATCAAAATCAATGTTTTGAGGCACAACAAGGTTTCAAGATGCAAGCCCCGATTTTATAGCCAGTAGCATCAAAATTCAATTTTGATGCACATTGTGCTCTTAGAACCTTGTTTTACAAGTTGTGCCTCAAAAGCCCTAGTTTTGGAGCATCAAAATCGGTGTTTGGAGGCACAACAAGGTTTCAAGATGCAAGTCCTTATTCTAGAGCTGGTAGTGTCAAAACTTGATTTTCATGCACATCGTGCTCTTAGAACCTTGTTTTGGAGCTTATGCCTCAAAATCTTCAGTTTCCAAGCATCAAAATTGGTGTTTGGAGGCACAACAAGCTTTCAAGATGCAAGTCCCAATTCCGGAGCTTGTAGTGTCAAAATGTGATTTTGATGCACATCGTGCTCTTAGAACCTCGTTTCGGAGCGTGTGGCTCGAAAGATCCAGTTTTGAAACATCAAAAGCAATGTTTAAAGGCACAACAAGGCTTCAAGACACAAGTCCCTAATTTTCGAAGGTTGTTCCTCAAAAGCCTCACTTTTGAAGCACAAAAATTAGTGTTTGGAGGCACAACAAGGTTTCAAGACACAAGTTCCAATTCTCGAGCTAGTAGCACATTATGCTCTTAGAAACCTATTTTAGAAATTATGCCTCAAAAGCCCCAATTTTGAAGCATCAAAATCGATGTTTGGAGACACAACAAGGTTTCAAGATACAAGTCCTGATTCTTGAGCCGGTAACGTTGAAATTTGATTTTGACGCACATCATGCTCTTAGAACTTTGTTTTGTAGCTTATCTCTCAAAATATTTGGTTTTGAATCATCAAAATTGGTGTTTGGAGGCACAATAAGCTTTCAAGACGCAAGTCCCTATTCCAGAGCCTGTAGTGTCAAAACGTGATTTTGATGCACATCGTGCTCTTATAACCTCGTTTCGAAGCATGTGGCTCGGAAGCTCCAGTTTTGAAACATCAAAATCAATGTTTAAAGGCACAACAAGGTTTCAAGATACAAGTGTCGATTCTCAAGCTGATAGCGTCAAAATACGATTTTGAAAAACATGGTGTTCTTAGAACCTCATTTTGAAGCTTGTGCCTTGAAAGCCCTGATTTTGGAACATCAAAATGAATGTTTTGTGGCACAACAAGGTTTCAAGAAGCAAGTCCCTATTCGAGAGCCTGTAGTGTCAAAATTCCATTTTGATGCACATCATTCTCTTAGAGGCTCATTTAGGAGCTTCTTCCTCAAAAGACCTAGTTTTGGAGCATCAAAATCAATGTTTGGAGGCACAACAAGGTTTCAAGATGCAAGTCCCGATACTAGAGTCAATAGCGTCAAAATCTTATTTTGGCACACATCGTACTCTTAGAACCTCATTTCGAAGCTTGTGCCTCACGTTTTCGGAGCATCAAAATCAGTGTTTTGAGGCACATCAAAGTTTAAAGATGTAAGCCCCGATTATAGAGCCAGTAGCATCAAAATTCAATTTTGATGCACAGTGTGGTCTTAGAACCCTGTTTTAGAAATTGTGCCTCAAAAGCCCCTATTTTGGAGCATCAAATTCGATGTTTGGAGGCACAACAAGGTTTCGGAATGCAAGTCCTGATTCTGGAGCCAGTAGCGTCATAATTTGATTTTGATGGACATCACGCTCTTAGAACCTTGTTTTGGAGCTAATCTCTCAAAATCTTCGGTTTCGAAGCATCAAAATTGGTGTTTGGAAGAACAACAAGCTTTCAAGACGCATGTCCCTATTCTGGAGTCTGTAGTGTCAAAACATGATTTGACACTACAAGCCCCACATGATTTTGAGGCACAACAAGGTTTCAAGATGCAAGCCCCGATTCTCGAGCCAGTAGCATCAAAATTCAATTTTGATGCACATTGTGCTCTTAGAACCCTGTTTTAGAAATTTTGCCTCAAAAGCCCCTGTTTTGGACCATCAAAATCGATGTTTGGAGGCACAACAAGGTTTCAAAATGCAAGTCTTGATTCTGGAGTCAGTAGCTTCAGAATTTGATTTCAAAGCATCAAAATTGGTGTTTGGAAGAACAACAAGCTTTCAAGATGTAAGTCCCTATTCTGGAGCCTGTAGTGTCAAAACATGATTTTGATGCACATCGTGGTCTTTTTGGATCTTAAAAAGTAGTGTTTGGAGGAACCACAAGGTTTCAAGACAAAAGTCCCAATTCCAGAGCGGTAGCATCAAAACACAATTTTGATGTACATCGTGCTCCTGGAACCTTGTTTTGGAGCTTTTGCCTCAAAATCCTTGGTTTTGAAGCATCAAAATTGTTGTTTGGAGGCACATTGTGCTCTTAGAACCCTGATTTAGAAATTGTGCCTCAAAAGCCCCAGTTTTGGAGCATCAAAATCAATGTTTGGAGGCACAACAAGCTTTCAAGATGCAAGTCCTGATTCTGGAGCCGATAGCCTCAAAATTAGATCTTGATGCACATCGTGCTCTTAGAACCTTGTTTTGGAGCTTATGCCCAAAAATCTTCGATTTCAAAGCATCAAAATTGGTGTTTGGAGGCACAACAAGCTTTCAAGATGCAAGTCTTGATTCTCAAGCTGATAGAGTCAAAACATGATTTTGACAAACATTGTGTTCTAAGAACCTCATTTCGGAGGTTGTGCCTCAAAAGCCTCATTTTTGGAGCATAAAAATTAGTGTTTGGAGGCACAAAAAGTTTTCAACACACAAGTCCCAATTCCAGAGTCGGTAGCGTCAAAATGCAATTTTGATGAACATCGTGCTCTTATAACCTAAATTCGGAGTTTGTTCCTTGAAAGACCTAATTTTGGAACATCAAAATCAATGTTTTGTGGCACAACAAGGTTTCAAGAAGCAAGTCTCTATTCCAGAGCCTATAGAGTCAAAATTCGATTTTGAAGCACATCATTCTCTTAGAAGCTCATTTTGGAGCTTGTGCCTCGAAAGACCCAGTTTTGGAGCATCAAAATCAATGTTTGGAAGCACAACAAGGTTTCAAGATGCAAGTCCCGATTCTAAAGTCAATAGCGTCAAAATCTGATTTTGGCACACATCGTGCTCTTAGAACCTCATTTTGAAGCTTGTGCCTTGAAAGCCCCAGTTTCGGAGCATCAAAATCAGTGTTTTGAGGCACAACAAGGTTTCAAGATGCAAGCCCCGATTCTCGAGCCAGTAGCACCAAAATTCAATTTTGATGCACATTGTGCTCTTAGAACCCTGTTTTAGAAATTTTGCCTCAAAAGCCCCTGTTTTGGAGCATCAAAATCGATGTTTGGAGGCACAACAAGGTTTCAAAATGCAAGTCCTGATTCTAGAGCCAGTAGTCTCAGAATTTGATTTTGATGCATATCGTGCTCTTAGAACCTTGTTTTGGAGCTTATCTCTCAAAATCTTCGATTTCAAAGCATCAAAATTGGTGTTTGCAAGAACAACAAGCTTTCAAGACACAAGTCCCTATTCTTGAGCCTGTCGTGTCAGAACATGATTTTGATGCACATCGTGGTCTTAGAACTTCAATTCAAAGCGTGTGCCTTGAAAGCTGCAGTTTTAGAACATCAAAATCAATGTTTAAAGGCACAACAAGGTTTCAAGAAACAAGTCACGATTCTCAAGCTGATAGCGTCAAAAAAAGATTTTGACAAACATGGTTTTCTTAGAACCTCATTTTGGAGGTTGTGCCTCAAAAGCCTCGTTTTTGGAGCTTAAAAATTAGTGTTTGGAGGAAGAACAAGGTTTCAAGACAAAAGTCCCAATTCCAAAGTCGGTACCGTCAAAACACAATTTTGATTTACATCGTGCTCTTAGAAGATCGTTTTGGAGCTTATGCCTCAAAATCTTTGGTTTAAAAGCATCAAAATTGGTGTTTGGAGGCACAACAAGCTTTTAAGACGCAAGTCCCTACTATGGAACATGTATTGTCAAAATGTGGTTTTGATGCACATCGTGCTCTTAGAATCTTGTTTCAGAGCAAGTGGCTCGAAAGCTCCAGTTTCAAAACATCAAAATCAATGTTTAAAGGTGCAACAAGATTTCACGACAAAAGTCCCGCTTCTCAAGCTGATGGCATCAAAACATGATATGGACAAACATGGTGTTCTTAGAACCTCATTTCAGAGGTTGTGCCTGAAAAGCCTCATTTTTGGAGCATAAAAATTATTGTTTGGAGGCACAACAAGGTTTCAAGACACAATTCCCAATTTCAAAGTCGGTAGCATCAAAACACAATTTTAATGTACATCATTCTCTTAGAGCCTCATTTCGGAGCTTGTGCCTTGAAAGCCCTGATTTTGGAACATCAAAATCAATGTTTCGAGGCACAACAAGTTTTCAAGAAGCAAGTCCCTATTCCAGAGCCTATAGCATCAAAATTCCATTTTGACACACATCATTCTCTTAGAACTTGATTTCGGAGCTTGTGCCTTGAAAGACCCAGTTTTGTAGCATCAAAATCAATGACAACAAGGTTTCAAGATGCAAGTCCCAATTCTACAATCAATAGCATCAAAATCTGATTTTGGTGCACATCGTGCTCTTAGAACCTTATTTCAACGCTTTCAAGATGCAAGCCCCGATTCTAAAGCCAGTAGCATCAAAATTCAATTTTGATACACATTGTGCTCTTAGAACCCTATTTTAGAAATTGTGCCTCAAAAGCCCTAGTTTTGGAGCATCAAAAGCGATGTTTTGAGGAACAACAAGGTTTTAAGATGCAAGTCTCGATTCTTGAGCCGGTAGCATCAAAATTTGATTTTGACGCACATCGTGCTCTTAGAACCTTGTTTTGGAGCTGATGCCTCAAAATCTTTTGTTTCGAAGCATCAAAATTGGTGTCTGGAGGAACAACAAGCTTTCAAGATGCAAGTCCCAATTCCGGAGCCTGTAGTGTCAAAATGCGATTTTGATCCACATTGTGCTCTTAGAACCTCGTTTCGGAGCATGTTGCTCAAAACCTCCAGTTTCAAAACATCAAAATCAATGTTTAAAGGCACAACAAGGTTTCAAGACACAAGTCCCGATTCTCAAGCTGATAGCGTTAAAACATGATTTTGACAAACATCGTGTTCTTAGAACCCCATTTGGGAAGTTGTTCCTCAAAAGCCTCATTTTTAGAGAATAAAAATTAGTGTTTGGAGGCACAACACGGTTTCCAAACACAAGTCCCAATTCTAGAGTCAGTAGCATAGAAACGCAATTTTGATGTACATCGTGCTCTTATAACCTCATTTTGGAGGTTGTGCCTTGAAAGCCTTGATTTTGGAACATCAAAATCAATGTTTTGAGGCACAACAAACTTTCAAGAAGCAAGTCCCTATTTTGGAGCCTGTAGCATCAAAATTCCATTTTGACGCACATCATTCTCTTAGAAGTTCATTTCGGAGCTTGTGCCTCGAAACACCCAGTTTCAGAGCATCAAAATCAATGTTTGGAGGCACAACGAGGTTTCAAGATGCAAGCCCCGATTCTAGAGCCACTAGCATCGAAATTCAATTTTGATGAACATTGTGCTCTTACAACCCTATTTTAGAAATTGTGCCTCAAAAGCCCTAGTTTTGGACCATAAAAATCGATGTTTGGAGGCACAACGAGGTTTCAAGATGCAAGTCTTGATTCTGGAGTCGGTAGCGTCAAAATTTGGTTTTGACGCACATTATGCTCTTAGAACCTTGTTTTGGAGCTTATACCTCAAAATCTTCGGTTTTCAAACATCAAAATTGGTGTTTGGAGGCACAAAAAGTTTTCAAGATGCAAGTCCTTATTACGAAGCCTATAGTGTCAAAATGTGATTTTGATGGACATCATGCTCTTAGAACCTCGTTTCAGAGTGTGTGGCTCAAAAGCTCCAGACTCAAAACATCAAAATCAATCTTTAAAGGCACAAAAAGGTTTCAAGACACAAGTCCCGATTCTCAAGCTGATAGTGTCAAAACACGATTTTTAGAAAAACATGTTGTTCTTAGAACCTCATTTCGGAGATTGTGTCTCAAACCCTCGTTATTGGAGCATAAAAATTAGTGTTTGGAAGCAAAACATCATGCTCTTAGAACATTATTTTGAAGCTTGTGCCTCAAAATCCCTAGTTTCAGAGTGTCAAAATCAATGTTTTGAGGCACAACAAGGTTTCAAGATGCAAGCCCCGATTCTAGAGCCAATAGCATCAAAGTTCAATTTTGATGCACACTGTGCTCCTAGAACCCTGTTTTAGAAATTGTGCCTCAAAAACCCTAGTTTTGGAGCATCAAAATCGATGTTTGGAGGCACAACAAGGTTTCAAGATGCAATTCCTAATTCTGGAGCTGGTAGCGTCAGAATTTGATTTTGACAGACATTGTGCTCTTAGAACCTCATTTCGGAGGTCATTCCTCAAAAGCCTCATTTTTGGAGCATACAAATTAGTGTTTGGAGGCACAACAAGGTTTCAAGACACAAGTCCCAATTCTAGAGTCCGTAGCATCAAAACGCAATTTTGGTGTACATTGTGCTCCTAGAACCTAATTCGGAGCTTGTGCCTTGAAAGCCCTGATTTGGGGCACAACAAGGTTTCAAGAAGAAAGTCCTATTCCGGAGCTTGTGCCTTGAAAGACCCAGTTTTGGAGCATCAAAATCAATGTTTAGAGGCACAACAAAGTTTCAAGATGCAAGTCCCGATTCTAGAGTTGATAGTGTCAAAATCTGATTTTGGCACACATCGTGCTCTTTGAACCTCATTTCAAAGCTTGTGCTCGAAAGCCCTGATTTCGGAGCATCAAAATCAGTGTTTGATGCACAACAAGGTTTCAAGATGCAAACCCTGATTCTAGAGCCAGTAGCATCAAAATCGATGATTGGAGGCACAACAATGTTTCAAGATGCAAGTCCTTTTTTCTGAAGCTGGTAGCATCAAAATTTGATTTTGACGCACATCGAGCTCTTAGAACCTTGTTTTGGAGCTTATGCCTCAAAATAATTGGTTTCAAAGCATCAAAATTGGTGTCTGGAGGCACAACAAGCTTTCAAGACACAAGTCCCTATTCCAGAGCCTGTAGTGTCAAAACATGATTTTGATACACATCGTGCTCTTAGAACCTCATTTCAGAGCATGTAGCTTGAAAGCTCAAGTTTCCAAACATCAAAAGCAATGTTTAAAGGCACAACAAGGTTTCAAGACACGAGTCCCGATTCTCAAGCTAATAGTGTCAAAACACAATTTTTAAAAACATTGTCTTCTTAGAAATTCATTTCGGAGGTTGTTCCCCAAAAGGCGCATTTTTGGAGCATAAAAATTTGTGTTTATAGGCACAATAAGGTTTTCAAGACACAAGTCCCAATTCCAGAGTCGGTAGCGTCAAAACACAAATTTTATGTACATCATGCTCTTGGAACCTATTCCGGATTCCCAATTCCAGAGTCGGTAGCCTCAAGACACAAGTCCCTATTCCGGAGCCTGTAGCGTCAAAATTCCATTTTGACGCACAATATTCTCTTAGAAGCTCATTTCAAAGCTTGTGCCTCGAAAGACCCAGTTTTGGAGCATCAAAATCAATGCTTGGAGGCACAACAAGTTTTCAAGATGCAAGTCCTGATTCTAGAGTCAATAGCGTCAAAATTTGATTTTGGTGCACATCATGCTCTTAGAACCTCATTCCGAAGCTTGTGCCTCATTCTGGAGCCGGAAGTGTCAAAATTTGATTTTGATGCACATCATGGTCTTACAACCTTGTTTTAGAGCTTATGCCTCAAAATCTTCGATTTCGAATCATCAAAATTGGTGTTTGGAGGCACAACAAGCTTTCAGGACGCAATTCCCTATTCCAGAGCCCGTAGTGTCCAAACGTGATTTTGATGCACATTGTGCTTTTAGAGCCTCGTTTTGGAGCATGTGGCTCGAATGCTCCAGTTTCAAAACATCAAAATCAATGTTTAAAGTCACAACAAGGTTTCAAGACACGAGTCCCAATTCTCAAGCTGATTGCATCAAAACACGACTTTCACAAACATGTTGTTCTTAGAACCTCATTTCGGAGGTCATGCCTCAAAAGCCACATTTTTGGAGAATAAAAATTAGTTTTTGGAGGAACAACAAGGTTTCAAGACACAAGTCCCAATTCCACAGTCGGTAGCATCAAAACACAATTTTGATGTACATCGTGCTCTTAGAACCTCATTTTGGAGATTGTGCCTTGAAAGCCCTGATTTTGGGACATCAATATCAATGTTTTGAGGCACAACAAGGTTTCAAGAAGCAAGTCTCTATTCTGGAGCTTGTAGCGTCAAAATTCCATTTTGATGCACATCATTCTCTTAGAAGCTCATTTTGGAGCTTGTGCCTTGAAAAACCCAGTTTTGGATCATTAAAATCAATGTTTGGAGGCACAACAAGGTTTGAAGATACAAGTGTCGATTCTAGAGTCAATAGCTTATGCATCGAAAGCCCTGGTTTCAGAGCATCAAAATCAGTGTTTTGAGGCACAACAAGGTTTCAAGATGCAAGCCTCGATTCTAGAGCTAGTAGTATCAAAATTCAATTTTGATGCACATTGTGCTCTTAGATCCCTATTTTAGAAATTGTGGCTCAAAAGCCCCAGTTTTGGAGCATCAAAATCAGTGTTTGGAGGCACAACAAGGTTTCAAGATGCAAGTCCTGATTCTGGAGCCGGTAGCGTCAAAATTTGATTTTCACGCACATCATGCTCTTAGAACCTTGTTTTGGAGCTTATGCCTCAAAATCTTCGGTTTCAAAGCATCGAAATTTGTGGTTGGAGGCACAACAAGCTTTCAAGATGCAAGTCCCTATTCAGGAGCTTGTAGTGTCAAAACGTGATTTTGATGCACAGCATGCTCTTAGAACCTCGTTTCGGAGCATGTGGCTCGAAAGCTCCAGTTTTAGAATATGAAAATCATTGTTTAAAGGCAAAATGAGGTTTCAAGACACAAGTCCCAATTCTCAAGCTGATTGCGTCAAAACATGATTTTGACAAACATGGTGTTCTTAGAACCTCATTTTGGAGGTTGTGCCTCAAAAACCTCATTTTTGGAGCATAAAAATTATTGTTTGGAGGCACAACAAAGTGTAAATACACATGTCCCAATTACAGAGTCAGTAGCTTCAAAATGCAATTTTGATGTACATCGTGCTCTTAGAACCTCATTTCGGAGCCATAACAAGGTTTCCAGAAGCAAGTCCCTATTCTGGAGCCTGTAGCATCAAAATTTCATTTTGACGCGCATCATTCTCATAGAAGCTCATTTCAGAGCTTGTGCCTCGAAAGACCTAGTTTTGGAGCATCAAAATCAATGTTTGGAGGCACAACATGGTTTCAAGATGCATGTCCCGATTCTAGAGTCAATAGTATCAAAATCTGATTTTGGCGCACATCGTGCTCTTAGAACCTCATTTCAAAGCTTGTGCCTTGAAAGCCCCAGTTTCGTAGCATCAAAATCAGTGTTTTGACGCAGAACAAGGTTTCAAGATGCAAGCCCCTATTTTAGAGCCAGTAGCATCAAAATTCAATTTTGATGCACATTGTGCTCTTAGAACCCTCTTTTAGAAGTTGTACCTCAAAACCCCAATTTTTGAGCATCAAAATCGATGTTTGGAGGTAGATCAAGGTTTCAAGATGCAAGTCCTGATTCTGGACCTGGTAGCATCAAAATTTGATTTTGACACACATCGTGCTCTTAGAACCTTGTTTTGGAGTTTCTGCCTCAAAATCTTTGGTTTCCAAGCATCAAAATTGGTGCTTGGAGGAACAACAAGCTTTCAAGACGCAAGTCCCTATTCCGGAGCCTATAGTGTGAAAACCTGATTTTGATGCACATCGTGCTCTTAGAACCTCATTTCAGAGCGTGTGGCTCGAAAGCCCCAGTTTTAAAACATAAAAATCAATGTTTAAAGGCACAACAAGGTTTCAAGACACAAGTCTCGATTCTCAAGCTGATAGCATCAAAACACAATTTTGACAAACATGGTATACTTGGAACCTCATTTCGGAGGTTGTGCCTCAAAAGCCTCATTTTTGGACCATGAAAATTAGTGTTTGGAGACACAACAAGGTTTCTGGACACAAGTCCCAATTCCAGAGTCGGTAGCGTGAACACGCACTTTTGATGTACATCGTGCTCTTAAAACCTCATTTCGGAGCTTGTGCCTTGAAAGCCCTTATTTTGGAACATCAAAATCAATGTTCTCATGCACAACAAGGTTTCAAGAAGCAAGTCCCTATTCCGGAGCCTGTACCATCAAAATTTCATTTTGATGCACATCATTCTCTTAGAAGCTCATTTCGGAGCTTGTGCCTCGAAAGACCTATGTTTGGAGCATCAAAATCGATGTTTGGAGGAACAACAAGGTTTCAAGATGCAAGTCCTGATTCTATAGTCAATATCGTCAAATTTTGATTTTGGCGCACATCGTGCTCTTAGAACCTCATTTCAAAGCTTGTGCCTCAAAAGCCCCAGGTTCAGAGCATCAAAATTAGTGATTTGAGGCACAACAAGGTTTCAAGATTCAAGCCCCGATTCTAGAGCCAGTAGTATCAAAATTCAATTTTGATGCACATTGTGCTCTTAGAACCCTGTTTTAGAAATTATGCCTCAAAAGCCCCAGTTTAGAAGCATCAAAATTGATTTTGGAGACACAACAAGGTTTCAAGATGCAAGTCTTGATTCTGGAACGGGTAGCATCGAAATTGTTGTTTGGAGGCACAACAAGCTTTCAAGATGCAAGTCCCTAATCCCGAGCCTATAGTGTCAAAATGTGATTTTGAAGCACATCGTGCTCTTAGAACCTCGTTTCAAAGCATGTGGCTTGGAAGCTTCAGTTTTGAAACATCAAAATCAATGTTTAAAGGCACAACAAGGTTTGAAGACAAAAGTCCCGATTCTCAAGTTGATAGCAATGAAAACACGATTTTGACAAACATGGTTTTCTTAGAACCTCATTTCGGAGGTTTGCCTCAAAAGCCTCATTTTTGGAGAATAAAAATTAATGTTTGGAGGCACAACAAGGTTTCAAGACACATGTCCCAATTCCAGAGTCGGTAGCGTCAAAACGCAATTTTGATGTACATTGTGCTCTTAGAACCTCATTTTAGAGCTTGTGCCTTGAAAGCCTTGATTTTGCAACATCAAAATCAATGTTTTGAGGCACAATAAGGTTTCAAGAAACAAGTCCCTATTCTGAAGCTTGTAGCGTCAAAATTCCACTTTGACTCACATCATTCTCTTAGAATCTCATTTCGGAGTTTTTGCCTCGAAAGACCCAGTTTTGGAGCATCAAAATAAATCTCTGGAGGCACAACAAGATTTCAAGATGCAAGTCCTAATTTTAGAGTCAATATCCTCGAAATCTAATTTTGGCGCACATCGTGCTCTTAGAACCTCATTTCGAAGCTTGTGCCTCGATAGCCCTGGTTTTGGAGTATCAAACTCAGTATTTTGAGGCACAACAAGGTTTCACGATGCAAGTCCTGATTGTGGACCCGACAGCATCAAAATTTGATTTTGACGCACATCATGCTCTTCGTACCTTGTTTTGGAGCTTATGCCTCAAATTATTTGATTTCCAAGCATCAAAATTAGTGCTTGGAGGCACAACAAGCTTTCAACACGCAAGTCCCTATTCCAGAGCCCGCAGTGTCAAAACATGATTATGATGCAAATCGTGCTCTTAGAACCTCATTTGGGAGCGTGTGGCTTGAAAGCTCCAGTTTCCAAACATCAAAATCAATGTTTAAAGATGAAACATGGTTTCACGACAAAAGTCCCGATTCTCAAGCTGATGGCATCAAAAATGATTTTTACAAATATGGTGTTCATAGAACCTCATTTTGGAGGTTGTGCGTCAAAAGCCTTAGTTTTGGAGCATAAAAATTAGTGTCTGGAGGCACAAAAAGGTTTCAAGACACAAGTCCCAATTCCCGAGTTGGTAGCGTCAAAATGTAATTTTGATGTACATCGTGCTCTTAGAACCTCATTTCAGAGCTTGTGCCTTGAAAGCCCTGATTTTGGAACATCAAAATCAATGTTTCGAGGCATAACAAGGTTTCAAGAAGCAAGTCCCTATTCTGGAAACTGTAGCATCAAAATTCCATTTTGACGCACATCATTCTCTTAGAAGCTCATTTCGGAACTTGTGCCTTGAAAGACCTAGTTTTGGAGCATCAAAATCAATGTTTGAAGGCACAACAAGGTTTCAAGATGCAAGTCCCGATTCTAGAGTTAATAGTGTCAAAATCTGATTTTGGCGCACATCGTAATCTTAGAACCTCATTTCGAAGCTTGTGCCACAAAAGCCCCAGTTTCGGAGCATCAAAATCAGTGTTTTGAGACACAACAAGGTTTCAAGATGCAAGCCCCGATTCTATAGCCGGTAGCGTCAAAATTTTTATTTTGACTCACATTGTGCTGTTAGAACCTTGTTTTGGAGCTTATGCCTCAAAATCTTTGGTTTCAAAGCATCAAAATTGGTGTCTGGAGGTACAACAACCTTTCAAGACGCAAGTCCCTATTCCAGAGCCTGTCATGTCAAAACGTGATTTTGATACACATCGTTCTCTTAGAACCTATTCTGGAGCGTGTTGCTCGAAAGCTCCATTTTCTAAACATCAAAATCAATAGTTAAAGGCATAACAAGGTTTCAAGACACAAGTCTCGATTCTCAGGCTGATAGCGTCAAAACAAAATTTTGACAAACATGGTGTTATTAGAACCTCATTTTTGGATTATAAAAATTAGTGTTTGGAGGTACAACAAGGTTTCCAGAAACAAGTCCCAATTCCAGATTCGGTAGCGTCCAAACATAATTTTTATGTACATCGTACTCTAAGAACCTCATTTTGGAGCTTGTGCCTTGAAAGCCCTAATTTTTTAACATCAAAATCAATGTTTTGAGGAACAACAAGGTTTAAAGAAGCAAGTCCCTATTTCAGAGCCTGTAGCGTCAAAATTACATTTTGACGCATATCATTCTCTTCGAAGCTCATTTTGGAGCTTGTGCCTCGAAAGACCCAGTTTTTTAGCATCAAAATCAATGTTTGGAGGCACAACAAAGTTTCAGGATGCAAGCCCTGATTCTAGAGCCAGTAGCATCAAAATTCAATTTTGATGCACATTGTGCCCTTAGAACCCTATTTTAGAAATTGTGCCTCGAAAGCCCCAGTTTTCGAGCATCAAAATTGAAGTTTTTTCGAAGCTTGTGCCTTGAAAGCCCCAGTTTTGAAGAATCAAAATCGGTGTTTTGAGGCACAACAAGGTTTCAAGATACAAGTCTGGAGCCGGTAGCATCAAAATTTGATCTTGATGCACATCGTGCTCTTAGAACCATGTTTTGGAGCTTATGCCTCAAAATCTTCGGTTTCGAAGCATCAAAATTGGTCTTTGGAGTCACAACAAGCTTTCAAGATGCAAGTCCCTATTACGGAGAGCCTATAGTGTCAAAACGTGATTTTCATGCACATTGTGGTCTTAGAATCTCGTTTCAGAGCATGTGGCTCGAAAGCTCCAGTTTTGAAACATCAAAATCAATGTTTAAAGGCACAACAAGGTTTCAAGACACAAGTCCCAATTCTCAAGCTAATAGCGTCAAAACATGATTTTGATAAACATGGTGTTCTTAGAACCTCATTATGGAGGTTCTGCCTCAAAAGCAGAAGCTCATTTCAGAGCTTGTGCCTCGAAACACCCAGTTTTGGAGCATCAAAATCAATGTTTGGAGGCACAACATGGTTTCAAGATGCATGTCCCAATTCTAGAGTCAATAATGTCAAAATCTAATTTTGGCACACATCATGCTCTTAGAACCTCATTTCAAAGCATATGCCTCGAAAGCCCCGATTTCAGAGCATCAAAATCAATGTATTGAGGCACAGAAAGGTTTCAAGATGCAAGCCCTGATTTTATAGCTAGTAGCATCAAAATTCAATTTTGATGCACATTGTGCTCTTAGAACCCTGTTTTAGAAGTTGTGCTTCAAAAGCCCCAATTTTGGAGCATCAAAATCGAGGTTTGGAGGCACAACAAGGTTTCAAGATGCAATACCTGATTCTCGAGCCAGTAGCGTCAAAATTTGATTTTGACGCACATCATGCTCTTAGAACCTTGTTTTGGAGCTTATGCCTCAAAATCTTTGGTTTCCAAGCATCAAAATTGGTGTTTGGAGGCACAACAAGATTTCAAGACGCAAGTCCCAATTCTAAAAAGCTTGTAGTGTCAAAACATGATTTTGATGCACATCGTGCTCTTAGAACCTCCTTTCGGAGCATGTGGCTCGAAAGCTCCAGTTTTGAAACATCAAAATCAATGTTTAAAGGCACAACAAGGTTTCAAAACACAAGTCCCTATTCTAGAGCTGATAGCATCAAAATATGATTTTGAAAAACATGGTGTTCTTAGAACCTCATTTCAGAGGTTGTGCCTCAAAACCATCATTTTTGGAGCATAAAAATTAGTGTTTGGAGGCACAACAAGGTTTCAAGACACAAGTCCCAATTCCAGAGTCGATAGTGTCAAAACGCAATTTTGATGTACATCGTGTTCTCAGAACCTCATTTCAAAGCTTGTGTTTTGAAAGCCCTCATTTTGGAACATTAAAATCAATGTTTTACGGCACAACAAGGTTTCAAGAAGCAAGTCCCTAGCATCAAAATTCCATTTTGACGCACATCGTTTTCTTAGAAGCTCATTTCGGAGCTTGTGCCTCGAAAGACCCAGTTTTGGAGCATCAAAAGCAATGTTGGGAGGCACAACAAGGTTTCAAGATGCAAGCCCTGATTCTAGAGCCAGTAGCATCAAAATTCAATTTTGATGCACATTGTGCTCTTAGAACCCCATTTTAGAAATTGTCCCTCAAAAGCCCTAGTTTTGGAGCATCAAAAGCGATGTTTTGAGGAACAACAAGGTTTCAAGATACAAGTCCCGATTCTTGAGCCGATAGTGTCAAAATTTGATTTTGACGAACATCGTGCTCTTTGAACCTTGTTTTGGAGCTTATGCCTCAAAATCTTCGGTTTCGAAGCATCAAAATTGGTGTCTGGAGGCACAACAAGATTTCGAGACGCAAGTCCCTATTTTGGAGCTTGTAGTGTCAAAACATGATTTTGATGCACATCGTTCTCTTAGAACATCGTTTTGGAGCCTGTTTCTCGAAAGCTCCAATTTCAAAACATCAAAATCAATGTTTAAAGGCACAACAAGGTTTCAAGACACAAGTCCTGATTCTCAAGCTGATAGCGTTAAAACACAATTTTAACAAACATGGTGTTCTTAGAACCTGATTTCGGAGATTGTGTCTCAAAAGCCTCATTTTTGGATAATAAAAATTAGTGTTTGGAGGCACAACAAGGTTTCAAGACACGTGTCCCAATTCTAGAGTCAGTAGCATAGAAATACAATTTTGATATACATCGTTCTCTTAGAACCTTATTTACGAGCTTGTGCCTTGAAATCTCTAATTTGGGAACATCAAAATCAATGTTTTGAGGCACAACAAGGTTTGAACAAGCAAGTCCCTAATCTGGAGCCTGTAGCGTCAAAATTTCATTTTGACGCACATCATTCTCTTAGAAGCTCATTTCAGAGCTTGTGCCTCGAAAGACCTAGTTTTGGAGCATCAAAATTGATGTTTGGAGGCACAACATGGTTTCAAGATGCATGTCCCGATTCTAGAGTCAATAGCATCAAAATCTGATTTTGGCGCACATTGTGCTGTTAGAACCTCATTTCGAATCTTGTGCCTTGAAAGCCTTGGTTTAAGAGCGACAAAATCAGTGTTTTGAGGCACAATAAGATTTCAAGATGCAAGCCCCGATTTTAGAGCTAGTAGCATCAAAATTCAATTTTGATACACATTGTGCTCTTAGAACCCTATTTTAGAAGTTGTTCCTCAAAAGCCCTAGTTTTGGAGCATCAAAATCGATGTTTGGAGGCACAACAAGGTTTCAAGATGCAAGTCTTGATTTTGGAGCCGGTAGCATCAAAATTTCTTTTTGACGCACATCGCGCTCCTAGAACCTTGTTTTGGAGGTTATGCCTCAAAACCTTGGGTTTCCAAACATCAAAATTGGTGTTTGGAGGTACAACAAGCTTTCAAGATGCAAGTCCCTATTCCGGTGCCTGTAGTGTCAAAACGTGATTTTGATGCATATCATGCTATTAGAACCTCATTTCGAAGCGTGTGGCTCAAAAGCTATAGTTTCGAAACATCAAAATAAATGTTTAAAGGCAACACAAGGTTTCAAGATACAAGTCCCGATTCTCAAGCTGATAGCATCAAAACATGATTTTGTCAAACATGTTGTTCTTAGAACCTCATTTCAGAGGTTGTTCCTCAAAAGCCTCATTTTTGGAGCATAAAAATTAGTATTTGGAGGCACAATAAGGTTTCTAGACACAAGTCCCAATTCCAAAGTCCGTAGTGTCAAAACGCAATTTTGATGTACATCGTGCTCTGAAAACCTCATTTCGGAGCTTGTGCCTTGAAAGCCCTGATTTTGGAACATCAAAATCAAATTTTTGAGGCACACCAAGGTTTCAAGAAGCAAGTCCCTATTTGAGAGCCTGTAGCGTCAAAATTCCATTTTGACGCACATTCTCTTAGAAGCTCATTTCGGAGCTTGTGCATCAAAAGACCCAATTTTGGAGCATCAAAATCAATGTTTGGAAGCACATTAAGGTTTCAAGATGCAAGTCCTAATTCTAGAGTCAATAGCGTCATAATCTGATTTTGGCGCACATCGTGCTCTCAGAACATTATTTTGAAGCTTGTGGCTCGAAAGCCCTCGTTTTGGAGCATCAAAATCAATGTTTTGAGGCATAACAAGGTTTCAAGATGCAAGGCCCGATTCTAGAGCCAGTAGCATCAAAATTCAATTCTGATGCACATTGTGGTCCTAGAACCCTGTTTTACAAATTGTGCCTCAAAAACCCCAGTTTTGGAGCGTCAAAATTGATGTTTGGAGGCACAACAAGGTTTCAAGATGCAATTCCTGATACTGGAGCCGGTAGCGTCAGAATTTGATTTTGACTCACATTGTGCTCTTAGAACCTTGTTTTGGAGCTTATGCCTCAAAATATTCAGTTTCGAAGCATCAAAATTGGTGCTTGGAGGCACAACAAGCTTTCAAGATGCAAGTCCCTATTCCGGAACCTGTAGTGTCAAAATGTGATTTTGATGCACATCGTGCTCTTAGAGTCTTGTTTCGGAGCCTGTGGCTGGAAAGCTGCAGTTTCCAAACATCAAAATCAATGCTTTCAAGATGTAGGTCCCTTTTTCGGAGCCTGTAGTGTCAAAACATTATTTTGATGCACATTGTGCTCTTAGAACCTTGTTTTCGAGCATGTGGCTCGAGAGCTCCAGTTTCAAAACATCAAAATCAATGTTTAAAGGCACAACAAGGTTTCAAGAGACAAGTCCCAATTTTTGGAGCATAAAAATTAGTGTTTGGAGGCACAACAAGGTTTCAAGACACAAGTCCCAATTCTGTAGCATGAAAACGCAATTTTGATTTACATCATGCTCCTAGAACCTCATTTCGGAGCTTGTGCCTTGAAAGACCCAGTTTTGGAGCATCAAAATCAATGTTAGGAGGCACAACAAAGTTTCAATGTGCAAGTCTCGATTCTAGAGTTAATAGCGTCAAAATCTGATTTTGGCACACATCGTGCTCTTAGAACTTCATTTCGAAGCTTGTGCCTCGAAAGCCCCGATTTCAGAGCATCAAAATTAGTGTTTGATGCACAACAAGGTTTCAAGATGCAAACCTCGATTCTAGAGCCAATAGCATCAAAATTCAATTTTGATGCACATTATGCTCTTCGAACCCTCTTTTAGAAATTGTGCCTCAACAGTCCCAGTTCTGGAGCACCAAAATTGATGATTGGAGGCACAACAAGGTTTCAAGATGCAAGTCCTGATTCTGAAGCCGGTAGCATCAAAATTTGATTTTGATGCACATCAAGCTCTTACAACCTTGTTTTGGAGCTTATGCCTCAAAATCATTGGTTTCGAAGCATCAAAATTGGTGTCTGAAGGCACAAGAAGCTTTCAAGAAAAAAGTCCCTATTCCAGAGCCTGTAGTGTCAAAACATGATTTTGATGCACATCATGCTCTTAGAACCTCATTTCAGAGTGTGTAGCTCGAAAGCTCTAGTTTCCAAACATCAAAAGCAATGTTTAAAGGCACAACAAGGTTTCAAGACATGAGTCCCGATTCTCAAGCCCTGAGTTTGGAACATAAAAATCAATGTTTTGAGGCACAACAAGGTTTCAAGAAGCATGTCCCTATTCCAGAGCCTGTAGCGTCAAAATTCCATTTTAACTTACAATATTCTCTTAGAAAATCATTTTGGAGCTTGTGCCTCGAAAGACCCAGTTTTGGAGCATCAAAATCAATACTTGGAGGCACAACAAGGTTTCAAGATGCGAGTCCTGATTCTAGAGTCAATAGCATCAAAATTTGATTTTGGGGCACATTATGCTCTTAGAACCTTATTTCGAAGCTTGTGCCTCAAAAGCCCCATTTTCAGAGCATCAAAATCAGTGTTTTGAGGCAGAACAAGGTTTCAAGATGCAAGCCCCGATTCTAGTGCCCGTAACATCAAAATTCCCTATTCCAGAGCCCGTAGTGTCAAAACATGATTTTGATGCACATCGTGCTTTTAGAACCTTGTTTTGGAGTGTGTGGCTCGAACGCTCCAGTTTCAAAACATCAAAATCAATGTTTAAAGACACAACAAGGTTTCAAGACACGAGTCCCGATTCTCAAGCTGATTGCGTCAAAACATGACTTTGACAAACATGGTGTTCTTAGAACCTCATTTTGGAGGTCGTGCCTCAAAAGTCTCATTTTTGGAGCATAAAAACTAGTTTTTGGAGGCACAACAAGGTTTCAAGACACAAGTCCAAATTCCACAGTCGGTATCATCAAAACGCAATTTTGATGTACATCGTGCTCTTAGAACCTCATTTTGGAGCTTGTGCCTTGAAAGCCCTAGTTTAGGAACATCAATATCAATGTTTTGAGGCACAACAAGGTTTCAAGAAGCAAGTCCCTATTCTGGAGCCTATAGCGTCAAAATTCCATTTTGATGCACATCATTCTCTTAGAAGCTCATTTCGGAGCTTGTGCCTCGAAAAACCCAGTTTTGGAGCATTAAAATCAATGTTTGGAGGCACAACAAGGTTTCAAGATGCAAGTCCCGATTCTAGAGTCAATACCGTGAAAATCTGATTTTGGCGCACATCCTGCTCTTAGAACCTCATTTCGAAGCTTGTGCCTCGAAAGCCCTCATTTTGGAGCATCAAAATTAGTGTTTTGAGGCACAACAAGGTTCCAAGATGCAAGCCATGATTCTAGAGCTAGTAGCATCTAAATTCAATTTTGATGCACATTGCGTTGTTAGAACACTGTTTTAAAAATTGTCCCTCAAAAGCCCCAGTTTTGAAGCATGAAAATCGGTGTTTGGAGGCACAACAAGGTTTCAAGATGCAAGTCCTAATTCTAGAGCCGGTAGCGTCAAAATTTGATTTTCATGCACATCATGCTCTTAGAACCTTGTTTTGGAGCTTATGCCTCAAAATATTTGGTTTCAAAGCATCAAAATTTGTGTTTGGAGGCACAACAAGCTTTCAAGACGCAAGTCCCTATTCAGGAGCCTGTAGTGTCAAAACGTGATTTTGATGCATAGCATGCTCTTAGAACCTCGTTTTGGAGCGTGTGGCTCAAAAGCTCCAGTTATAGAACATGAAAATCATTGTTTAAAGGCACAACAAGGTTTCAAGACACAAGTCCCGATTCTCAAGCTGATTGCGTCAAAACACTATCTTGACAAACATCGTGTTCTTAGAACCTCATTTTTGGAGCATAAAAATTATTGTTTGGAGGCACAACAAGGTGTAAAGACACATGTCCCAATTACAGAGTCGGTAGCGTCAAAATGCAATTTTGATGTACATCGTGCTTTTAGAACCTCATTTCAGAGCTTGTGCCTTGAAAACCCTAATTTGGGAACATCAAAATCAATGTTTTGAGCTATAACAAGGTTTCCAGAAGCCAGTCCCTATTCTGGAGCCTGTAGCGTCAAAATTTCATTTTGACGTACATCATTCTATTAGAAGCTCATTTCAAAGCTTGTGCCTCGAAACACCCAGTTTTGGAGCATCAAAATCAATGTTTGGAGGCACAACATGGTTTCAAGATGCATGTCCCGATTCTAGAGTCAATAGCGTCAAAATTTGATTTTGGCGCACATCCTGCTCTTAGAACCTCATTTCAAAGCTTGTGCCTCAAAAGCCCCTGTTTCGTAGCATCAAAATCAATGTTTTTCTACAGAACAAGGTTTCAAGATGCAAGCGCCTATTTTACAGCCAGTAGCATCAAAATTGAATTTTGATGCACATTTTGCTCTTAGAACCCTCTTTTAGAAGTTGTGCCTCAAAACCCCAGTTTTTGAGCATCAAAATCAATGTTTGGAGGCAAGACAAGGTTTCAAGATGCAAGTCTTGATTTTGGAGCCGGTAGTGTTAGAATTTGTTTTTGACGCACATCGTGCTCTTAGAACCTTGTTTTGGAGATTATGCCTCAAAATCTTCGAGTCCGAAGCATCCAAATTGGTGTTTGGAGGCACAACAATCTTACAAGAGGCAAGTCTCTGTTTCAGAGCCTGTATTGTGAAAACGTGATTTTTATGCACATCGTTCTCTTAGAACCTCATTTTGGAGCATGTGGCTTGAAAGCTCCAGTTCCAAAACATCAAAATCAATGTTTAAAGGCACAACAAGGTTTCAAGACACAAGTCCTGATTCTCAAGCTGATAGCATCAAAACACAATTTTGACAAACATGGTATTCTTAGAACCTCATTTCGCAGGTTGTGCCTCAAAAGCCTCATTTTTGGAGCATAAAAATTAGTGTTTGGAGGCACAACAAGGTTTCCGGACACAAGTCCCAATTCCAGAGTCGGTAGTGTCAACACATAATTTTAATGTCCATCGTGGTCTTAGTACCTCATTTCAGAGCTTGTGCCTTGAAAGCCCTTATTTTGGAACATCAAAATCAATATTTTCAGGCACAACAAGGTTTCAAGAAGCAAGTCCCTATTCCAGAGCCTGTAGTGTCAAAATTCCATTTTGACGCACATCATTCTCTTAGAAGCTCATTTCAGAGCTTGTGCCTTGAAAGACCTATGTTTGGAGCATCAAAATCAATGTTTGGAGGAACAACAAGGTTTCAAGATGCAAGTCCTGATTCTAGTGTCAATATCGTCAAAATTTGATTTTGGCACACATTGTGCCCTTAGAACCTCATTTGGAAGCTTGTGCCTCGAAAGCCCCAAGTTTAGAGCATCAAAATTAGTGTTTTGAGGCACAACAAGGTTTCAAGATTAAAGCCCCGATTCTAGAGCCAGTAGCATCAAAATTCAATTTTGATGCACATTGTGCTCTTAGAACCCTGATTTAGAAATTGTGCCTCAAAAGCCCCAGTTTTGAAGCATCAAAATTGATTTTAGAGACACAACAAGGTTTCAAGATGCAAGTCATGATTTTGGAGCCAGTAGCATTGAAATTTGATTTTTGTGCTCTTAGAACCTTGTTTTGGAGCATAAAAATTAATGCATATCGAGCTCTTAGAATGTGATTTTGATGCACATCGTGCTGTTAGAACCTCGTTTCAAAGCATGTGGCTCGGAAGCTTCAGTTTTGAAACATCAAAATCAATGTTTAAAGGCACAACAAGGACTCAAGACACAAGTCATGATTCTCAAGCTGATAGCGTCAAAACATGATTTTGACAAACATGGTGTTCTTAGAACCTCATTTCAGAGGTTTTCCTCAAAAGCCTCCTTTTTGGAGCATAAAAATTAATGTTGGGAGGCACAACAAGGTTTCAAGACACAAGTCCCAATTCCAGAGTTGGTAGCGTCAAAAAGCAATTTTGATGTACATCGTGCTCTTAGAACCTCATTTTAGAGCTTGTGCCTTGAAAGCCTCGATTTTGAAACATCAAAATCAATGTTTTGAGGCACAACAAGCTTTCAAGAAGCAAGTCCCTATTCTGAAGCCTGTAGTGTCAAAATTCCACTTTGGCTCACATCATTCTCTTAGAATCTCATTTCAGAGTTTGTGCCTCGAAAGACCCAGTTTTGGAGAATCAAAATAAATCTTTGGAGGCACAACAAGGTTTCAAGATGCAAGTCCCGATTTTACAGTCAATATCCTTGAAATTTTATTTTGGCACACATCGTGCTCTTAGAACCTCATTTCAAAGCTTGTGCCTCGATAGCCCCGGTTTTGGATTATCAAACTCAGTATTTTGAGGCACAACAAGGTTTCAAGATGCAAGTCCTGATTCTGGACACGGTAGCGTCAAAATTTGATTTTGACGCACATCGTGCTCTTCGAACCTTGTTTTGGAGCTTATGCCTCAAAGTCTTCGGTTTCCAAGCATCAAAATTGGTGCTTGGCACAACAAGCTTTCAAGACGCAAGTCCCTATTCCATAGCCCATAGTGTCAAAACGTGATTTTGATGCACATCGTGCTCTTAGAACCTCATTTCGGAGCATGTGGCTTGTAAGCTCCAGTTTCAAAACATCAAAATCAATGTTTAAAGACACAACAACGTTTCATGACAGAAGTCCCGATTCTCAAGCTGATGGCGTCAAAAAATGATTTTTACAAACATGGTGTTCTTAGAACCTCATTTTGGAGGTTGTGCCTCAAAGCCTCAGTTTTGGAGCATAAAAATTAGTGTTTGGAGGCACAAAAAGGTTTCAAGACACAAGTCCCAATTCCAAAGTCGGTAATGTCAAAACGCAATTTTGATGTACATCGTGCTCTTCGAACCTCATTTCGGAGCTTGTGCCTTGAAACCCCTGATTTTGGAACATCAAATCAATGTTTGGAGGCACAACAAGGTTTCAAGATGCAAGTCTCGATTCTAGAGTCAATAGCATCAAAATCTGATTTTGGCGCACATCGTGCTCTCAGAACCTCATTTTGAAGCTTGTGCCTCGAAAGCCTCAATTTTGGAGAATCAAAATCAGCGTTTTGAGGCACAACAAGGTTTCAAGATGCAAACCCCGATTCTACAGCCTGCATCAAAATTCAATTTTGATACACATTGTGCTCTTAGAACCCAGTTTTGGAAATTGTGCCTCAAAAGCCCCTGTTTTGGAGTATCAAAATCTATGTTTGGGGGCACAACAAGGTTTCAAAATGCAAGTTCTGATTCTAGAGCCAATAGCGTGAGAATTTGATTTTGACGCACATCCTGCTCTTAGAACCTCATTTCGGAGCGTGTGGCTCGAAAGCTCCATTTTCAAAACATCAAAATCAATATTTAAAGGTGCAACAAGGTTTCACGACAAAAGTACCAATTGTCAAGCTGAAGGCGTAAAAACACGATATGGACAAATATGGTATTCTTAGAACCTCATTTCGGAGGTTTGGCCTCAAAATCCTCATTTTTGGACCATAAAGATTAGTGTTTGGAGGCACAACAACGTTTCAAGACAAAAGTCCCAATTTCAGAGTCGGTATCGTCAAATCACAATTTTAATGTACATCGTGCTCTTAGAACCTCATTTCAGAGCTTGTGCTTTGAAAGAATTGATTTTGGAACTTCAAAATCAATGTTTCGAGGCACAACAAGGTTTCAAGAAGCAAGTCCGTATTCCGGAAACTGTAGCATCAAAATTCCATTTTGACGCACATCATTCTCTTAGAAGCTCATTTCGGAGTTTGTGCCTCGAAATACCCACTTTTGGATTATCAAAATCAATGTTTGGAGGAACAATAAGTTTTCAAGATGCAAGTCCCGATTCCAGGCACAAGCTTCTAAATGAGGTTCTAAGAGCACGATGTGCGCCAAAATCAGATTTTGACCATATTGACTCTATAATTGGGGGTTGCATCTTGAAACCTTGTTGTGCCTCCAAACATTGATTTTCATGCTCCAAAACTGGGTCTTTCAACGCACAATCTCCGAAATGAGCTTCTAAGAGAATGATAAGTGTCAAAATGGAATTTTGACGCTACAAGCTTCAAAATAGGGACTTGCTTCTTTAAACCTCGTTGTGCCTCAAAACATTTATTTTGATGTTGCAAAATCAGGGCTTTCAAGACACAAGCTCCGAAATGAGGTTCTAAGAGCATGATGTACATCAAAATTGCATTTTGACGCTATCGACTCTGGAATTGGGACTTTTGTCTTGAAACCCTGTTGTGCCTCCAAACACTAATTTTTATGCTCCAAAAGTGAGGCTTTTGACGCACAACCTCCGAAATGAGGTTCTAAGAACACCATTATTGTTGAAATTGTGTTTTGATGCTATCAGCTTGAGAATCGAGACTTGTGTCTTGAAACCTTGTTGTGCCTTTAAACATTAATTTTGATGTTTGTGAAAATCGTGTTTTGACGCTATTAGCTTGAGAATCGGAACTCGTGTCTTGAAACCTTGTTGTGCCTTTCATTGCTGCAATTTATTATCTCAATGTTTTATTATTGATTATAGATGTACATACCTTTCTTTTAAATTTAAAAGGTTAATTACATTATGTTTAATTAATATTTGATTTATTTAATCTGCTGCAAATACTTAATTAATGATTACAACACTATTCACTCTAGAATCGGGACTTGCATCTTGAATCCTTGTTGTGCCTCCAAACATTTATTTTGATGCTCCAAAACTGGGTCTTTCGAGCCACAAGCTCCAAAATGAGCTTCTAAGAGAATGATGTGCATCAAAATGATATTTTGATGCTACAAGCTCTCAAATAGGGACTTGCTTCTTGAAACATTTTTGTGCCTCAAAACATTGATTTTGATGTTCCCAAATCAGGGCTTTCAAGGCACAAACTCCGAAATGAGGTTCTAAGAGCATGATGTACATCAAAATTAAGTTTTGATGCTACTGACTTTGCAATTGGGACTTGTGTCTTGAAACCTTGTTGTGCCTCCAAGCACTAATATTTATGCTCCAAAAATGAGGCTTTTGAGACACAACCTCCGAAATGAGGTTCTAAGAACACCATGTTTGTCAAAATCGTGTTTTGACGCTATCAGCTTCAGAATCGAGACGTTCACTAAAGGAAAGAAAAGGGGTGGTCATACATCCTTCTCGTTGAGTTGACAGATTCAGCATGCTTTGATGGGAAGAATTCGATTTAGGAGGAAAGGATTGAGCCCCGGCCGTGTAAATAAGAGGCGGCGATCTGGCCTATTTCTTCTCGATTTAAGGGCGGCGCCCTACGGGCCCCCGGCTCTCGATTTAAGCGGGGAACTTGGAGACATGTGAAATGAATATGAAGCCACAGACTCGATTAACCTCACGTCAGAGGAGTTGAGTTGCTGGCATTCATCGTTCTAAACCAATCATATTGGTCATAATCAGCGAATGGATCAAAGACCTGTTATTGCCGAGAGCCTTGTGTCTTGAAACCTTGTTGTGCCTTTAAACAATGATTTTGAAGTTTCGAAACTGGAGCTTCCAAGCCACACGCTCCAAAACAAGGTTCTAAGAGCACGATGTGCATCAAAATCACGTTTTGACACTACAGGCTCTGGAATAAGGACTTGCATCTTGAAAGCTTGTTGTACCTCCAAACACCAATTTCGATGCTTCGAAACCAAAGATTTTGAGGCATAAGCTCCAAACCAAGGTTCTAAGAGCACGATGTGCATCAAAATCAAATTTTGATGTTACCAGTTCCAGAATCTAGACTTGCATCTTGAAACCTTGTTGTGCCTCCAAACATCGATTTTGATACCCCAAAACTAGGGATTTTGAGGCACAATTTTTCAAACAGGGTTCTGAGAGGACAATGTGCATCAAAATTGAATTTTGATGCTACTGGCTCTAGAATCGGGGCTTGCATCTTGAAACCTTGTTATGCCTCAAAAAACTGATTTTGATGCTCTAAAACCGGTGCCTGCAAATCAAGGTTGAGAAACCGACCTTAGAGATACCTCATTGACCCAATGCCCACAACTTATATATCGCAAAGGCACTCGCAACTAATCGAGTTGACTCATCAGCTTCAGAATAAGTGGCTAAGGTGGTAAATAATAACTATTTTGGAGCGACGGCACTAGTTTTGGATCGATATTGAGATAGAGATCCAGATCCTGTTGGAGATTCCATAGTTGCTTATAGATAGTTGACTCTAGAATAGGGACTTGCACAATCTCTGAAATGAGCTTCTAAGAAAATGATTTGCGTCAAAATGGAATTTTGACGCTACAGGCTCCGGAATAGGGACTTGCTTCTTGAAACCTTGTTGTGCCTCAAAACATTGATTTTGATGTTCCAAAATCAGGGATTTCAAGGCACAAGCTCCAAAATGATGTTCTAAGAACACGATGTACATCAATATTGCGTTTTGATGCTACCAACTATGGAATTGGGACTTGTGCCTTGAAACCTTATTGTGCCTCCAAACACTAATTGTGCCTTTAAACTCGTGTCTTGATGCTATTAGCTTGAGAATTGGAACTCGTGTCTTGAAACCTTCTTGTGCCTTTAAACATAGCTTTCGAGCCACATGCTCTGAAACGAGGTTTTAAGAGCACGATGTGCATCAAAATCATGTTGTGACACTACAAGCTCCGAAATAGGGACTTGCGTCTTGAAAGCTTGTTGTGCCTCCAGACACCAATTTTGATGTTTCGAAACCAAAGATTTTGATGCATAAGCTCCAAAATAAGGTTCTAAGAGCACAATTTGTGTCAAAATCAAATTTTGAGTCTACCGGCTTGAGAATCAGGACTTACATCTTGAAACCTTGTTGTGCCTCCAAACATCGATTTTGATGCTCCAAAACTGGAGCTTTTGAGGCACAATTTCTAAAACAGGGTTCTAAGAGCACAATGTGCATCAAAATTTAATTTTGATGCTAATGGCTCCAGAACTGGGGCTTGCATCTTGAAACTGAGGTTCTAAGAGCACGATGTGTGCCAAAATCATATTTTGACGCTATTGACTCTAGAATTAGGACCTTGTTGTGCCTCCAAACATTGATTTTGATGCTCCAAAATTGGGTCTTTCCAGGCACAAGCTCCAAAATGAGCTTTTAAGAGAATGATGTGCGTCAAAATGGAATTTTGATGATACAGGCTCTAGAATAGGGACTTGCTTCTTGAAACCTTGTTGTGCCTCAAAAAATTGATTTTGATGTTCCAAAATCAGGGCTTTCAAGGCACAAGCTCTGAAACAAGGTTCTAGGAGCACAATCTGCATTAAAATAACGTTTTGACAGTACAGGCTCCAGAATAGGGACCTTCGTTTTGAAAAGTTGTTGTGCCTCTAAACACCAATTTTGATGCTTCGAAACTAAAGATTTTGAGGCATAAGCTCCAAAACAAGGTTCTAATAGCACGATGTGCGTCAAAATCAAATTTTGACTCTACCGGCTCGAGAATCAGCACTTGCATCTTGAAACCTTGTTGTGCCTCCAAACATCGATTTTGATGTTAGGGCTTTTCAGGCACAATTTCTAAAACAGGGTTCTAAGAGCACAATGTGCATCAAAATTGAATTTTGATGCTAATGGCTCCAGAATCGGGGCTTGCATCTTGAAATTGAGGTTCTAAGAGCATGATGTGCGCCAAAATCATATTTTGACGCTATTGACTCTAATATTTGGACTTGCATCTTGAAACCTTGTTGTGCCTCCAAACATTGATTTTGATGCTCCAAAACTGGGTCTTTCCAAGCACAAACTTCAAAATGAGCTTTCAAGAGAATGATGTGCGTCAAAATGGAATTTTGACACTACAGGCTCCATAATAGGGACTTGCTTCTTAAAACCTTGTTGTACCTCAAAAAATTGATTTTGATGTTCCAAAATCTGGGCTTTCAAGGCACAAGCTCTGAAACAAGGTTCTAGGAGCACAATGTGCATCAAAATAACATTTTGAAAGTACAGGCTCTGAAATAGGGACCTTCGTTTTGAAAGCTTGTTGTGCCTCCAAACACCAATTTTTATGCTTCGAAACCAAAGATTTTGAGGCATAAGCTCCAGAACAAGGTTCTAAGAGCACGATGTCTGTCAAAATCAAATTTTGACGCTACTAGTTCCAGAATCAGGACTTCCATCTTAAAACATTGATGTGCCTCCAAATATTGATTTTGATGCTCCAAAACCTGGGCTTTTGAGGCACAATTTCTAAAATAGGGTTCTAAGAGCACAATGTGCATCAAAATTGAATTTTGATGCTATTGGCTCTAGAAACGGGGCTTGCATCTTGAAATCTTGTTGTGCCTCAAAACACTAATTTTTATGCTTTGAAACTGGGGCTTTCAAGGCACAAGCTCCGAAATGAGGTTCTAAGAGCACGATGTACATCAAAATTGGGTTTTGACGCTACCGACTCTAGAATTGGGACTTGTGTCTTGAAACCTTTTTGTCGCTCCAAACACAATTTTTTATGCTCCAAAAACAAGGCTTTTGAGGCACGACCTCCGTAATGAGGTTCTAAGAACACCATGTTTGTCAAAATCGTGTTTTCATGATATCAGCTTGAGAATCCAGACTTGTGTCTTGAAACCTTGTTGTGCCTTTAAACATTGATTTTGATGTTTTGAAACTGAATGGAGCTTTCGAGCCACGCACTCCAAAACAAGGTTCTAAGAGCACGGTGTGCATCAAAATCATGTTTTGACACTATAGGCTCCAAAATAGGGAATTGCGTCTTGAAAGTTTGTTGTGCCTACAAACACCAATTTTGATGCTTAGAAACCAAAGATTTTGACGCATAAGCTCCAAAACAAGGTTCTACTAGCACAATGTGCGTCAAAATAAAAATTTTATGCTACCTTTTCCAGAATTAGGACTTGCATCTTGAAAGCTTGTTGTGCCTCCAAACATCAATTTTGATGCTCCAAAATTGGGTCTTTTGAGGCACAATTTCTAAAACAGGGTTCTAAGAGCACAATGTGCATGAAAATTGAATTTTGATGCTACTGGCTCTAGAATCGGGGCTTGCATCTTGAAACCTTGTTGTGTCTCAAAACACTAATTTTGATGCTCCGAAACCAGGGCTTTCAAAGCACAAGCTTCAAAATGAGGTTCTAAGAGCACGATGTGCGCCAAAATCAGATTTTGATGCTATTCACTCTAGAATCATGACTTGCATCTTGAAACCTTGTTGTGCCTCCAAACATTGATTTTGATGTTCCAAAATGGGGTCTTTCAACTTACAAGCTCCGAAATGAGCTTCTAAGATAATGATGTGCGTAAAAATGGAATTGTGAAGCTACAGGCTCCAGAATAGGGACTTACTTCTTGAAACCTTGTTGTGCCTCAAAAAATTGATTTTGATGTTCTAAAATCAGTGCTTTCAAGGCACAAGCTCCAAAATGAGGTTCTAAGAGCTCGATGTACATCAAAATTGCATTTTCATGCTACGGACTCTGGAATTGGGACTTGTGTCTTGAAACCTTGTTGTGCCTCCAAACACTAATTTTTATGCTCCAAAAATGAGGCTTTTAAGGCACAACCTCCGAAATGAGGTTGTAGGAAAACCATGTTTGTCAAAATCATGTTTTGATGATATCAGGTTGAGAATCGGGACTTGTGTCTTGAAACCTTGTTGTGCCTTTAAACATTGATTTTGATGTTTCAAAACTGGAGCTTTCAAGTGACACACTCCGAAACAAGGTTCTAAGAGCATGATGTGCATCAAAATCATGATTTGACACTTTAGGCTCCAGAATCGGGACTTGCGTCTTGAAAGCTTGTTGTGCCTCCAAACATAAATTTTTATGCTTGAAAACCGAAGATTTTGAGGCATAAGCTCCAAAAAGAGGTTCTAGGAGCACGATGTTCATCAAAATCAAATTTTGATGCTACTGGCTCTAGAATCGGGGCTTGCATCTTGAAATCTTGTTGTGCCTCAAAACACTGATTTTCAAGCTTCGAAACCGAGGCTTTCGAGGCACAAGCTTCGAATTGAGGTTCTAAGAGCACGATGTGTGCCAAAATCAGATCTTGACGCTATTGACTCTAGAATCGGGACTTGCATCTGAAACCTTGTTGTGCCTCCGGACATTGATTTTTAAGCTCCAAAAACGAGGCTTTTGAGGCACAACCTCCAAAATGAGGTTCTAAGAACACCATGTTTGTCAAAATCATGTTTTGATGCTATCAGCTTGAGAATTGGGACTTGTGTCTTGAAACCCTGTTGTGCCTTTAAACATTGATTTTGATGTTTTGAAAGTGGATCTTTCGAGCCATATGCTCCGAAATGAGGTTCTAAGAGCACAATGTGTGGACTTATGTTCTTTAAACCTTGTTGTGCCTTCAAACACTAATTTTTATCCTCCAAAAATGAGACTTTTGAGACAAAACCTCCGAAATGGAGTTCTAAGAACATCATGTTTGTCAAAATCGTGTTTTGACGCTATCAACTTAAGAATCGAAACTTGTGTCTTCAAACCTTGTTGTGCCTTTATACATTGATTTTGATATTTTAAAACTAGAGCTTTCGAGCCACACGCTCCGAAACGAGATTCTGAGAGCACAATGTGTATCAAAATCATGTTTTGACACTGAAGGCTCTCAAATAGGGACTTTTGTCATGAAACCTTGTTATGCCTTTAAACATTGATTTTGATGTTTTGAAACTGGAGCTTTCGAGCCACATGCTCCGAAACGAGGTTCTAAGAGCACAATGTGTATCAAAATCACATTTTGACACTATGGGCTCTAGAATAGGGACTTGCGTCTTGAAAGCTTGTTGTGCCTCCAAACACCAATTTTGATGCTTCGAAACCGATGATTTTGAGGCATAAGCTCCAAAACTAGGTTCTAAGAGCACGATGTGCATCAAAATAAATTTTTGATGCTATCGGCTCAAGAATTAGGACTTGCATCTTGAAACCTTGTTGTGCCTCCAAACATCGATTTTGATGATCCAAAACAGGGGATTTTGAGGCACAATTTTTAAAACAGGAATCTAAGAGGAAAATGTGCATCAAAATTGAATTTTGATGCTACTTGCTCTAGAATTAGGGCTTGCATCTTCAAACCTTGTTGTGCCTCCAAACATTGATTTTGATGCTCCAAAATTGGGTCTTTCGAGGCACAAGCTCCGAAATGAGCTTCTTAGAGAATGATGTGCATCAAAATGGAATTTTTACGCTATAGGCTCCAGAATAGGGACTTGCTTCTTGAAACCTTATTATGCCTCAAAACATTGATTTTGATGTTCCAAAATCAGGGCTTTCAAGGCACAAACTCCGAAATGAGGTTCTAAGAACACATCAAAATTGCGTTTTGACGCTACCGACTATGGAATTGGGACTTGTATCTTGAAACCTTGTTGTGCCTCAAAACACTAATTTTTATGCTCCAAAAATGAGGCTTTTGAGGCACAACCTCCAAAATGAGGTTCTAAGAACATCATGTTTGTCAAAATCATGTTTTGATGCTATCAACATGATAATCAGGACTTCTGTCTTGAAACCTTGTTGTGCCCTTAAATATTGATTTTGATGTTTTAAAACTAGAGCTTTCAAGCCACACGCTCTGAAACAAGGTTCTAAGAGCATGATGTGCATCAAAATCATTTTTTGACACTACAGGCTTCGGAATAGGGACTTGCGTCTTGAAAGCTTGTTGTGCCTCCAAACACCAATTTTGATGATTCGAAACCAAAGATTTTGAGGCATAAGATCCAAAACAAGGTTCTAAGAGCACGATGTACGTCAAACTCAAATTCTGATGCTACCAACTCTAAAATCAGGACTTGCATCTCGAAACCTTGTTGTGCCTTCAAACATCGATTTTGATGCTCCAAAATTGGGGATTTTGAGGCATAATTTCTATAGTAGGGTTGTAAGAGCACATTGTGCATCAAAATTGAATATTGATGCTACTGGCTTTAGAATCGAGGTTTGCATCTTGAAACCTTGTTATACGTCAAAAAATTGATTTTGATGCTCCAAAATGAGGTTCTAAGAACACCATGTTTTTAAAAATCATGTTTTGAAGCTATCTACTTGAGAATTGGGAGTCGTGTCTTGAAACCTTGTTGTGCCTTTAAACATTGCTTTTGATGTTTGGAAACTAGAGCTTTCAAGCCACACACTCTGAAACGAGGTTCTAAGAGCACGATGTGCATCAAAATCACATTTTGACACTACAGGCTCCAGAATAGGGACTTGCGTGTTGAAAGCTTGTTGTGCCTCTATACACCAATTTGGAATAAGGACTTGCATCTTGAAAGCTTGTTGTGCCCCCAGACACCAATTTTGATGCTTTGAAACTGAAGATTTTGAGGCATAAGCTCCAAAACAATGTTCTAAGAGTACAATTTGCGTCAAAATCAAATTTTGACTCTACCAGCTCAAGAATCAAGACTTGCATCATGAAACCTTGTTGTGCCTAACAACACTGATTTTGATGCTCTAAAACTGGGGCTTTCGAGGCACAAGCTTCGAAATGAGGTTCTAAGAGCATGATGTGCGCCAAAATCAAATTTTGCCACTATTGATTCTAGAATCGACACTTGCATCTTCAAACCTTGCTCTGCCTCCAAACATTGATTTTGATGCTCCAAAACTGGATCCTTCGAGGCACAAGCTCCGAAATGAGCTTCTAAGAGAATGATGTGCGTCAAAATAGAATTTTGACGCTACAAGCTCCAGAATGGGGACTTGCTTCTTGAAACCTTCTTGTGACTCCAAACACTGATTTTGATGTTTCAAAATCAGGGCTTTCGAGGCACAAGCTCCGCAAATGAGATTCTAAGAGTACGATGTGCATCAAAATCACATTTCAACACTACTGGCTCCGAAATCGTGACTTGCGCCTTGCAACCTTGTGCCTCCAAACACCAATTTGGATGCTCCCAAGCTGGGGCTTTCGAGGCCCAAACTCCTAAATGAGATTCTAAGAACATAATGTGCTTCAAAATTGCATTTTGACACTACTGGCTCTAGAATCGGGACTTGTGTCTTGAAACGTTGTTGTGCCTCCAAACACTAATATTTATGCTCCAAAAATGAGGCATTTGAGACACAACCTCCGAAATGAGGTTCTAAGAACACCATGTTTGTAAAAATCATGGTTTGATGCTATCAGCTTGAGAATCAGGACTTGTGTCTTAAAACCTTATTGTTCTTCTAAGAGCACGATGTGCATCAAAATCAAATTTTGACTCTACCCGCTCTAGAATCAGGACTTGCATCTTCAAACCTTGTTGTGCCTCCAAACATTGATTTTGATGCTCCAAAACTGGGGCTTTTAAGGCACAATTTCTAAACACAGGGTTATAAGAGTACAATGTGCATCAAAATTGAATTTTGATTCTACTGGCTCTATAATCAAGATTTGCATCTTGAAACCTTGTTGTGCCTCAAAACATTGATTTTAATGCTCCAAAATGAGCTTCTAAGAGAATGATGTGCGTCAAATTGGAATTTGATGATACAGGCTCCGGAATAGGAACTTGCTTCTTGAAACCTTGTTGTGCCTCAAAATATTGATTTTGATGTTCCAAAAACAGGGCTTTCAAGGCACAAGCTCCGAAATGAGGTTCTAAGAGCACGATGTACATCAAAATTGCGTTTTGACGCTACCAACTCTAGAATTGGGACTTGTGTCTTGAAACATTGTTGTACTTTTAAACATTGCTTTTGATGTTTGGAAACTAGAGCTTTCGAGCCACACACTCCGAAATGAGGTTCTAAGAGCATGATGTGCATCAAAATCACGTTTTGACACTATAGGATCTAGAATAAGGACTTGCATCTTGAAAGCTTGTTGTGCCTCCAAACATCAATTTTGAGTATTCGAAACTGAAGATTTTAAGGCATAAGCTCCAAAATTAGGTTCTAAGAGCACGATGTGCGTCAGAATCAAATTCTGACGCTACCGGCTCTAGAATCAAGACTTGCATCTTGAAACCTTGTTATGCCTCCAAAAATTGATTTTGATGCTCCAAAACTGGGGCTTTTGAGCCACGTGTTCCGAAACGAGGTTCTAAGAGAATGATGTGCATCAAAATCATGTTTTGACACTACAAGCTCTAGAATAGGGACTTGCGTCTTGAAAGCTTGTTGTTCTTCCAAACACGAATTTTGATGCTTCGAAGCCGAAGTGTTTGAGAGATAAGCTCCAAACCAAGGTTCTAACAGCATGATGTGCATCAAAATCAAATTCTAATGCTACTGGCTCCAGAATCAGGACTTGAATTTTGATGCTTCAAAACCAAAGATTTTGAGGCATAAGCTCCAAAACAAGGTTCTAAGAGTACAATGTGCGTCAAAATCAAATTTTGACTCTACCAGCTCAAGAATCAAGACTTGCATCTTGAAACCTTGTTGTGCCTCCAAACATTGATTTTGATGCTCCAAAACAAGGGCTTTTGAGGCACAATTTCTAAAATAGGGTTCTAAGAGCACAATGTGCATCAAAATTGAATTTCGATGCTACTGGCTCTAGAATCAAGACTTGCCTCTCGAAACCTTTTTGTACCTCAAAACATTGATTTTGATGCTCTGAAACCAGAGCTTTTCAGGCACAAGCTTCAAAATGAGGTTCTAAGAGCATGATGTGCACCAAAATCAGATTTTGCCGCTATTGATTCTAGAATCGACACTTGCATCTTCAAACCTTGTTCTGCCTCCAAACATTGATTTTGATGCTCCATAACTGGGTCTTTCGAGGCACAAACTCCGAAATGAGCTTCTAAGAGAAAGATGTCCGTCAAAATGGAATTTTGACGCTACAACCTCCAGAATGGTGACTTGCTTCTTGAAACCTTGTTGTGACTCCAAACACTGATTTTGATGTTTCAAAATCAGGGCTTTCGAGGCACAAGCTCCGCAAATGAGGTTCTAAGAGTATCTAGCTCTGAAATTGTGACTTGCATCTTGCAACCTTGTGCCTCCAAACACCAATTTTGATGATCCCAAACTGGGGCTTCAGAGGCCCAAGCTCCTAAATGAGATTGTAAGAACACAATGTGCTTCAAAATCGCATTTTGACACTATCGGCTCTAGAATCGAGACTTGCGTCTTGAAACCTTGTTGTGCCTCCAAACACCAATTTTGATGTTCTGAAACCGGGGCATTCAAGGTGCAAAATTCGAAACAAGGTTCTAAGAAAATGATGTAAATGAAAATGGAATTTTGATGCTAGCAGAATGGGAATCGGGACTTGCATCTTGAAACCTTGTTGTACCTCCAAACATTGATTTTGAAGTTCCAAAATCAGGGCTTTCAAGGCACAAGCTCCGAAATGAGGTTCTAAGAGCATGATGTACATCCAAATTTTTGTTTTGATGCTACCGACTTTGGAATTGGGACTTATGTCTTGAAACCTTGTTTTGCCTCCAAACACTAATTTTTATTGTCCAAATATGAGGCTTTTGAGGCACAACCTTCAATATGGGGCTCTAAGAACACCATGTTTGTCAAAATCATGTTTTGACGCTATCAGCTTGAGAATCAGAACTTGTGTTTTGAAACCTTGTTGTGCCTTTAAACATTGATTTTGATGTTTTGAAACTGGAGCTTTCGAGCCACACACTCTGAGTTGAGGATCTAAGAGCACAATGTGCATCAATATCACGTTTTCACAGTACAGGCTCCAGAATAGGGACTTGCATCTTGAAAGCTTGTTGTGCCTCCAAACACCAATTTTGATGATTTGAAACCGAAGATATTGAGGCATAAGCTCCAAAACAAGGTTCTAAGAGCACGATGGGCGTCAAATTCAAACTTTGACTCTACCTGCTCCAGAATCAAGACTTGCATCTTCAAACCTTGTTGTGCCTCCAAATATTTATTTTGATGCTCCAAAACTAGGGCTTTTGAGGCACAATGTGCATCAAAATTGAATTTTGATGCTACTGGCTCTATAATCGGGACTTGCATCTTGAAACCTTGTTGCGCTTCCAAACATTGATTTTGATGTTCCAAAACTGGGTCTTTCGACGCATAAGCTCGGAAGTGAGCTTCTAAGAGAACGATGTGCGTCAAAATAGAATTTTGACGCTACAAGCTTCGGAATAGGGACTTGCTTCTTGATATCTTGTTCTGCCTCAAAACATTGATTTTTATGTTCCAAAATTAGGGCTTTCAAGGAACAAGCTCTGAAATAAGGTTCTAAGAGCACGATGTACATCAAAATTGCGTTTTGACAATATCGACTCTAGAATTGGGACATGTGTCTTCAAATGTGGTTGTGCCTCCAAACAATAATATTTATGCTCCAAAAATGAGGCATTTGAGGAACAACCTCCGAAATGAGGTTCTAAGAACACCATGTTTGTAAAAATCATGTCTTGAAGCTATCAGCTTGAGAATTGGGACTTGTGTCTTGAAACCTTGTTGTGCCTTTAAACATTGCTTTTGATGTTTGGAAACTGGAGCATTCAAGCCACACAAGGTTCTAAGAGCACGATGTGCATCAAAATCATGTTTTGATAGTACAGGCTCCCGAATAGGGACTTGCGTCTTGAAAGCTTGTTGTGCCTCCAAACACCAATTTTGATGTTTAGAAACCGAAGATTTTGAGGCATATGCTCCAAAACAAGGTTCTAACAGCATGATGTGCATCAAAATATGATTTTGATGCTACCGGCTCCAGAATCAGGACTTGCATCTTGAAACCTTGTTGTGCCTCCAAACATTAATTTTGATGCTCCAAAATTGGGACTTTTGAGGCACAATTTCTAAAACAAGGTTCTAAGAGCAGAATGTGCATCAAAATTAAATTTTGATGGTACTAGCTCTAGAATCGTGCCTTGCATCTTGAAACCTTGTTGCGCCTCAAAACAACGATTTTGATGCTCCAAAACCAGGGCTTTTGACGCACAAGCTCCAAAACTGGGTATTTCGAGGCACAAGCTCTGAAATGAGCTTCTAAGAGAATGATGTGCGTCAAATTGGAATTTCACGCCAAGCTCCGGAATAGGGACTTGCTTCTTGAAACCTTGTTGTGCCTCAAAATATTGATTTTGATGTTATAAAATCAGGGCTTTCAAGGCACAAGCTCCGAAATGAGGTTCTAAGAGCATGATCTACATCAAAATTGTGTTTTGACGCTACCGACTCTGGAATTAGGACTTGTGTCTTGAAACCTTGTTGTGCCTCCAAACACTAATTTTTATGCTCCAAAAATGAGGTTTTTGAGGCACAACCTCCGAAATGAGTTTCTAAGAACACCATGTTTGTCAAAATCGTGTCTTGACACTTTGATGCTTGAGAATCGGGACTTGTGTCGCGAAACCTTGTTGTGCTTTTCAACATTAATTTTGATGTTTTGAAACTGGAGCTTTCGAGGCACAATTTCTAAAACAAGGTTCTAAGAGCACAATGTGCATCAAAATTTAATTTTAATGCTACTGGCTCTAGAATCGGGGCTTGCATCTTGAAACCTTGTTGTGCCTCCAAACACTAATTTTGATGCTCCAAAACAAGATTCTAAGAGTATGATGTGCGTAAAAATCAAATTTTGACGCTATTGGCACCAGAATCAGGACTTGCATCTTGAAACCTTGTTGTGACTCCAAACATCTATTTTGATGCTCCAAAACTGGGGCTTTTGAGGCACAATTTCTAAAACAGGGTTCTAAGAGCACGATGTGCATCAAAATTAAATTTTGATGCTAGTCGCTCTAGAATCGAGGCTTTCGAGGCACAAGCTTCGAAATGAGGTCCTACGAGCACGATGTGCGCCAAAATCCAATTTTGACGCTATTGACTCTAGAATCAGGACTTGCATCTTGAAACCTTGTTGTGCTTCCAAACATTGGTTTGATGCTCCAAAACTGGGTCTTTTGAGGCACAAGCTCCGAAATGAACTTCTAAGAGCATGATGTGCGTCAAAATGGAATTTTGATGCTACAAGCTGTGGAATAGGGACTTGCTTCTTGAAACCTTGTTGTGCCTGAAAACATTGATTTTCATGTTCCAAAATTAGGGCTTTCAAGGCAAAAGCTCCGATATGATATTCTAAGAGCACGATGTACATCAAAATTGCATTTTGACGCTACTAACTCTAGAATTGGGACTTGTGTCTTGAAACGTTGTTGTGCCTCCAAACACTAATTTTTATGCACCAAAAATGAGGCTTTTGAAGCACAACCTCTGAAATGAGCTTCTAAGAACACCATGTTTGTAAAAATCGTATTTTGATGCTATCAGCTTGAGAATTGAGACTTGTGTCTTGAAACCTTAATGTGCTTTTAAACATTGCTTTTGATGTTTGGAAACTGGATCTTTCAAGCCACACGCTCTGAAATGAGGTTCTAAGAGCTCGATGTGCATCAAAAACATGTTTTGACACTACAAGATAGGGACTTGCGTCTTGAAAGCTTGTTGTGCCTCCAAACACCAATTTTGATGATTCGAAACTCAAGAATTTGAGGCATAAGCTCCAAAATTAGGTTCTAAGAACACGATGTGCGTCAGAATCAAATTCTGACGCTACCGGCTCTAGAATCAAGACTTGCATCTTGAAACCTTGTTGTGCCTCCAAACATCAATTTTGATGCTCCAAAACTGGGGCTTTTGAGCCACACGTCCCGAAATGAGGTTCTAAGAGCACGATTTGCATCAAAATCACGTTTTGACGCTACAAGCGCCAGAATAGGGACTTGCATCTTGAAAGCTTGTTGTTCTTCCAAACACCAATTTTGATGCTTTGAAACCGAAGATTTTGAGAGATAAGCTCCAAAACAAGGTTCTAATAGCACGACGTGTGTCAAAATCAAATTCTGACGCTACTGGCTCCAATATCAGGACTTGCATTTTGAAAACAGGGTTCTAAGTGCACAATGTGCATCAAAATTGAATTTTAGTAGGCTCTAGAATCGAGGCTTGCATCTTGAAACTTTGTTGTGCCTCAAAACACTGATTTTGATGCTCTGAAACCGGGGCTTTCGAGGCACAAGCTTTGAAATGAGGTTCTAATGGCACGATGTGCGCCAAAACCAAATTTGGATGATATTGACTCTAGAATAGGGACTTGCTTCTTGAAACCTTGTTGTGCCTACAAACATCGATTTTCATGCTCCAAAAATAGGGCTTTTGAGGCACAATTTCTAAAACAGGGTTCTAAGAGCACAATCTGCATCAAAATTAAATTTTGACGCTATCAGCTTGAAAATCGGGACTTGTGTCTTGAAACCTTGTTGTGCCTTGAAGCACTGATTTTGATGTTTGGAGACTGGAGCTTTCAAGCCACACGCTCTGAAATGAGATTCTAAGAGCACGATGTGTATCAAAATCATGTCAGGCTCTGGAATGGGGACTTGCACCTTGAAAGCTTGTTGTGCCTCCAAACTCCAATTTTGATGATTCAAAACCAAAGATTTTGAGGCATAAGCTCCAAAACAAGGGTTCTAAGAGCACGATGTGCATCAAAATCAAATTTTGATGCTACCGGCTCCAGAATCAGGACTTCCATCTTGAAAACTTGTTGTGCCTCCAAACAACGATTTTGATGCTCCAAAACTGGGTCTTTTGAGGCACAACTTCTAAAACAAGGTTCTAAGAGCACAATGTGCATCAAAATTGAATTTTGATGCTACTAGCTTTAGAAATGGGGTTTGCATCTTGAAATCTTGTTGTGCGTCAAAACAGTGATTTTGATGCTTTGAAACCGAGCTTTCAAGGCACAAGCTTCAAAATGAGGTTCTAAGAGCACAATGTATGCTAAAATCAAATTTTGACGCTATTGACTCTAGAATCAGGACTTGTATCTTGAAACCTTGTTATGCCTCCAAACTTTGATTTTGATGCTCCAAAACTGGGTCTTTCCAGGAACAAGCTCCGAAATGAGCTTTTAAGAGAATGATGTGCGTGAAAATGGAATTTTGACGCTACAGGCTCCAGAATAGGGACTTGCTTCTTGAAACCTTGTGTGCCTCAAAATATTGATTTTGAAGTTCCAAAATCAGGGCTTTCAAGGCACAAGCTCCGAAATGAGGTTCTAAGAGCACGATGTACATCAAAAATGGGTTTTGATGCTACTGAACTTGAAATTGGGACTTGTGTCTTGAAACCTTTTTGTCCCTCCAAACACTAAAATTTATGCTCAAAAAATGAGGCTTTTGAGGCACGACCTCGGTAATGAGGTTCTAAGAACACCATGTTTTTCAAAATTGTGTTTTCACACTATCAACTTGAGAATCTGGACTTGTGCCTTGAAACCTTGTTGTGCCTTTAAACATTGATTTTGATTTTTTGAAACTAGAGCTTCCGAGCCACGCGCTCCGAAACAAGGTTTTAAGAGCACGATGTGCATTAAAATCATGTTTTGATACTACAGGCTCTGAAATAGGGACTTGCGTCTTGAAAGCTTGTTGTGCCTCCAAAAACCAATTTTGATGCTTAGAAACCAAAGCTTTTGAGGCATAAGCTCCAAAACAAGGTTCTCAGATCATGATGTGCGTCAAAATATAATTTTGATGCTACCAGCTCTAGAATCAAGACTTGCATCTTGAAACCCTGTTGTGCCTCCAAACATTAATTTTGATGCTCCAAAATTGGGGCTTTTGAGGCACAATTTCTAAAACAGGGTTCTAAGAGCAGAATGTGCATCAAAATTGAATTTTGATGGTACTGGCTCTAGAATCAGAGCTTGCATCTTGAAACCTTGTTATGCCTCAAAACACTGATTTTGATGCTCTGAAACCAGGGCTTTCAAAGCACAAGCTTCAAAATGAGGTTCTAAGAGCACGATATGCGACAAAATCAGATTTTGACACTAATAACTCTAGAATCGTGACTTGCATCTTGAAACCTTGTTGTGCCTCCAAACAATGATTTTGATGCTCCAAACTGGGTTTTTCGAGGCACAAGCTCCGAAATGAGCTTCTAACAGAATGATGTGCATCAAAATGGAATTTTGATGCTACAAGCTCCGAAATAGGGACTTGCTTCTTGAAACCTTCTTGTGCCTCAAAACATTGATTTTGATGTTCCAAAATCAGGGCTTTCAAAGCACAAGCTCCGAAATGAGGTTCTTAGAGCAGAATGTAAATCAAAATTGTGTTTTGACGCTACCAAATCTGGAATTGGGACTTGTGTCTTGAAACCTTGTTGTGCCTCCAAACACTAAATTTTATGCTCCAGAAATGAGGCTTTTGAGGCACAACCTCCAAAATGAGGTTCTAAGAACACCATGTTTGTCAAAATCGTGTTTTAACGCTATCAGCTTGAGAATCGGAACTTGTGTCTTGAAACCTTGTTGCGGCCTTTAAACATTGATTTTGATGTTTCAAAAATCGAGCTTTCAAGCCAAACGCTTTAAAATGAGTTTCTAAGAGCATGATGTGCATTAAAATCACGTTTTGACACTATAGGCTCCGGAATAGGGACTTGCGCCTTGAAAGCTTGTTGTGCCTCCAAACACCAATTTTCATGATTCAAAACCAAAGATTTTCAAAGATAAGCTCCAAAACAAGGTTCTAAGAGCACCATGTGCGTCAAAATCAAATTTCAACGCTACCGGCTCCAAAATCAAGACTTGCATCTTGAAATCTTATTGCGTCTCCAAACATCGATTTTGATGCTTCAAAACTGGGGCTTTAGACGCACAATTTCTAAAATAGGATTGTAAGAGGACAATGTGCATCAAAATTACACAGCATCAATTTTGATGCTTCAAAACTGGGGCTTTTGATGCACAATTTCTAAAACAGGATTGTAAGAGCACAATGTGCATCAAAATTGAATTTTGATGCTACTGGCTCTAGAATCGGGGCTTGCATCTTGGAACCTTGTTGTGCCTTAAAACACTGATTTTGATGCTCTAAAACCTTGTTGTGCCTTAAAACATTGATTTTGATGTTCCAAAATCAAGGCCTTCAAGGCACAAGCACGATGTAAATCAAAATTACGTTTTGATGCTACTAACTCTGGAATTGGGACTTGTGTCTACAAACCTTGTTGTCCCTCCAAACACTAATTTTTATGCTCCAAAAACGAGGCTTTTGAGGCACAACAAGGTTTCAAAATCGTATTTTGTCAAAATCGTATTTTGATGCTATCAGCTTAAGAATCGAGACTTGTGTCTTGAATGTTGTTGTGCCTTTAAACATTGATTTTGATGTTTTGATACTGGAGCTTTCGAGCCACACTTTCTGAAACAAGGTTCTAATAGCACGTTGTGCATCAAAATCACGTTTTGACACTACAGGCTCCGAAATAGGGACTTGCGTCTTGAAAGCTTGTTGTGCCTCAAGACACCAATTTTAATGCTTGGAAACCAAATATTTTGCGGCATAAACTCCAAAACAAGGTTCTAAGAGCAGTATGTGCGTAAAAATCAAATTTTGATGCTACCGGCTCCAGAATCAGGACTTCCATCTTGAAACCTTGTTGTGCCTCCAAACATCGATTTTGATGCTCCAAAACTGGGGCTTTTGAGGCACAAGCACAATGTGCAACAAAATCGAGGCTTGCATCTTGAAACCTTGTGCCTCAAAACACTGATTTTGATGCTCTAAAACCAGGACTTTCAAGGCACAAGCTTCGAATTGAGGTTCCAAGAGTACGATGTGCCGCAAAATTAGATTTTGACGCTATTGACTCTAGAATCGGGACATGCACCTTGAAACCATGTTGTGCCTCCAAACATTGATTTTGATGCTCCAAAACTGCGTCTTTCAAGGCACATGCTTTGAAATGAGCTTCTAAGAGAATGATGTGCGTCAAAGTGAAATTTTGACGCTACAAGCTCCAAAATAGGGACTTGCTTCTTGAAACCTTGTTGTGCCTCAAAACATTGATTTTGATGTTCCCAAATCAGGGCTTTCAAGGCACAACCTCCAAAATTACGTTCTAAGAGCACGATGTACATCAAAATTGCATTTTGACGCTACCGACTCTGGAATTGGGACCTGTGTCTTTAAACCTTCTTGTGCCTCCAAACACTACTTTTTATGCTCCAAAAATGAGGCTTTTGAGGCACAACCTCCAAAATGAGGTTCTAAGAACACAATGTTTGTCAAAATTGTGTTTTGATGCTATCAGCTTGAGAATCGGGACTTGTGTCTTGAAACCTTGTTGTGCCTTTAAGCATTGATTTTGATGTTTGGAGACTGGAGCTTTCAAGCCACACACTCCGAAATGAGATTCTAAGAGCATGATGTGTATCAAAATCATGTTTTGACACTACAGTCTCCGAAATAGGGACTTACATCTTGAAAGCTTGTTGTGCCTCCAAACTCCAATTTTGATGATTCAAAACCGAAGATTTTGAGGCATAAGCTCCAAAACAAGTGTTCTAAGAGCACGATGTGCGTCAAAATCAAATTTTGACGCTACTGGCTCCAAAATCAAGACTTCCATCTTGAAAATTTTTTGTGCCTCCAAACATCGATTTTGATGCTCCAAAACTGGGGCTTTTGAGGCACAACTTCTAAAATAGGGTTCTAAGAACACAATATGCATCAAAATTGAATTTTGATGCTACTGGCTCCAAAATCGGGGCTTGAAACTTAAAACCTTGTTGTGCCTCAAAAAATTGATTTTGATGCTCTGAAACCGGGGCTTTCGAGGCACAGTCTTCGAAATGAGGTTCTAAGAGCATGATGTGTGCCAAAATCAAATTTTGACGCTATTGACTCTAGAATCGGGACTTGCATCTTGAAACCTTGTTGTGCCTCCAAACTGTTGGGTCTCAAATCAACAGATTGGATAGGTTCTAAGGAAATGCCAACTCCTATGATCAAACCCTCCAATTGACTTGGCCAACTTATAGAGTGAACCTATTTGGTTAATGACTCTCTCACTCTAGGCTCTGCAGGACCTAGGCGGGTGTACCTATTCACTAGTTGTTTTCAAGGACTAGTGCTTTTTATAGCAGATTAAGTATCTTGATCTAGCTTCCTCCTTTCACAGAATGGCATAAGTTCCTGGAATGGAGATATAGCAGATGAGTTCAAGATTGTTGTTGTGGAAGCTATTTGATCCTTGTGCTTAGAATTTTATATATATACACTATTGCCAACTTACTCTATGCTTCCTACTCAATTACTCCTATTATAAAATAAAATATGATGAATATGGTGATAAATTGTAATTTATAAATGGCCAGTGCCTTCTTTACTGTCTGGGCTACAGAGTCTTTATATTGCCTTAGGACTTATTGTGTGAACTTGTGAGACAGTTTTTAAACCCACCCGTTTTATGGATCTGCCAGTTATTATTTCTTATGAGATCAATTGAATGCCTATATCATAAGTTGCTTGAATGAATTTAACCCTTACCTTTAAGGGACCATCCAAGTAAGCACTGCAAAGAACAATTATAATTCACAAGCAGAACTTTTATTTCAACCTTATAACATACAACATAAATCTCACTCAAAGAATATGAATAACCTTATCTTCTTTAGATAATATCACAAGCAATTGCCAATAATGAATGAAATAATCCACAGCACATATGCAAAGAAAAGATAATTGATTATATTACGTATCCGTCAAAATTTGTGTAACAGGAAACTTACAAGCTATCACATATCACTGTATTGCTATCATCTTATTGTCTCATTACAAGAAACCTTTCTCATATATATATGATAGCAAAGGCCATTTATGAAAAGACATGTCTTTTCGAAATATTAACTGTCAATTTGAACACTCTTAACAAACTTAAGTAAAAAGAGATTAAGCATCCCTAAATGATGAATATAATCATCTTCTTTAAAAGTCTTGGTCTTGATGCTCTGTTTCTTTAATTCTTCTCCCTATGAAAGGTATTCGAATATCATCTAGTTGACGGTAGGAGCCATGTCTTTGCTTCGATCCAATTTTGACAGAGCCAGATCCTTGACGCTTATAAGTTCATTCTGCCAATCTTCCATAGACATTACTTCTCCTTCTTTATAAATCGAGGGCATTCCAATAGGGCTCCCATCATCCAATTCTTGAAGATCTCTTTTTAGCACACCCTCGTATTTAACATGATTTTCCATATACGAAGTTCCTTCTGTTTTCTCCTCTATTGTCATTATATCAACATTGCTTATTACTTCATTCAATTGTGCTTTTAACATCTCATGCTCTCTTAATGCCTTTATGGTTCCAGTGTACACCCTCCAATAATGTTCAACATGTATAAGCATGGTGTTGAATCGATGTTCAATGATATCATTAACCAATTTATCCATCGTTTGCTGGATATTATTTACCTATTTGGTAGCCTTATCCGCTTGATACTTCCAATATAGAACATCAGAAACATCATCCAAGCTCTGTCCTGTGGGATATGAAGCATATTCACTTAAAGAAGTTCCTGTCTCAAGTTGTAATATCTTCGCTTGTAGCTTTTGATTCTCCTCTTTAGATCTTTCATATAAGCCCTTATAGGTAATATTTTCCCTGACCAAAAACTCTTTCTGATCCAAATTTAATTTGGTTACATCTAGGTTCAATTTTTCAGTGACCCTAGGGTCAGTCTTTCCAACCTAATGAATCATGAGGTGTCCAAAGGTTTCTTCAATATCCACAATAATTATTATTTTTTCTTTCGGATATAGTGCCCATTGTAGGAGAGCTTTTTGATCAGGATCATATCCAGAGCCTAGGAACAATTTATCTATCTCTTGAGGCAACACCTGTTGATTTAGGTCCTTCTTCTTCAAGAATCCATCAAACAGAAGTGCTGAATTTATGTCCCAACCAGAAAAGATGATAACACCAGCCTCCTTTAATATTTTCCTCCCTTTCTCAGGGGTCATATCTTTCATGAGGGTATCTCATCTTGTAGCCTTTTCATTTGTTCCTCTTTTGGTCCACCAGCCATACTTTGTTTCACATGAGCCCCTTTGTATTGGTACAAGAATGAAAGGAATTCTCTTGAAGAAGCGAATCTGTCATCAGCAACAAAGTCTTCATGTTCTGTCATCCTTATATCAACTACATCTCTAATATTAAATTCAACAGTGTCCACATCTACCTCTGCTTCAAAACCAGGGGGATAATCTTCTCTAGGGGAGTCAGGAGGGATGCTACTAGCAGCTGATTTTGGTGACATGTGAGCCAATGGTTGACTATCCTTTTCAGTGTTGATAAAATGAAGGAACTGTGGGGGTACTCTGTGCATAATCTCTACCTCATGTTGAAGTAGTTTTTTGGCTATCTCCAAAGCATCTTGGATGTTTCCAAGTAGGTCTCCATCCACCATCCCCCTTGCTCTTTTCCATTTGAAGGCTTCCCAAGTCATCTCGCTTCTTTCTCTCAAAACCCTAGCCTCTTCCCTTTCAAGGTTCTTGATTAAATCGTCTGGCATTTTAGCCACATGTATTCTGGCTTTTAGTTTCTGTGACGCCCTTGCAGCTCTTATATATCCCTCAGGATCAAAGTTCTCCATAGGATCACCCAGAGTCATGCCATAATAATCTAATTTATTTTGAAGTAAATGATAACTTTTGGAACTTTTAAGAATAAAATCAGAAAACACCAATAACACTGGCACAATGGATTGTTTACCAAAATCTGTAAGATGTTTGGCACTGACAGCAGATAATTGTCTCACAATTTCTAGGCTAGCCACCCTGTTTGGTACTATAATCGGAAGCATGTATGCCTTTCCTTCATACCCAAATACCCTAATTTCTGTATGATTAAGGTGGCAATACCAGTCACCCCAATTCTGATCAATCTGAGACTCCGGAGAGAAGTCTTTTGGCCTGAGGAATCTCTTAATTTCAGGAGACAAAGTATAATCTCTATGTTGTCCAAAGGCCGCACTAAGAGGTTTCACAAAATATTCCTGAAGTGCCAATATTGGTTATTTATGAATCTTTGATCCCATGCAGAAACCCACAACTGAACTGGTTTCTTCAAACCATTCTTATCATAAGCTTTGATGCTGAAATCGTCTAACCAGCAATTGATTTCTTGTCCACAATAAAGAATGATGTGCATTAATAAGGAATACAATGAGAAATGAACATTTACAAGGTCTCCTTTCAACTTTTCCAACCCATGATTTAGGGCTTCTACAACATAAGTGGCATAGTCAAATGACCTAGGGTCTTTCGATTGTAGATCAGCACATAGAACCATAACCCCAATATCCATGAGAGGATGAACTTCTAAGCCTAATACTTGGGCTGCAGTATAGTATGTATACTTAAAATATGGATGGAATTGGTTGACATCAAATGGCACCTTGTCATCTTTACTGAATGGAACAAAGGACCATCCTACTTTTGGCCGGTGAATGGGTAATCTCCATGTCCTGTAGATGTCCTCCAAGTTAAAGAATTCTCGTGATAGTTTCTGTATATCAATTTTCTCTTCTACTTCCCAGTCTAGATCAAATACCATATCAATAGTCTGTTTGTTAATCACCACCATGGGATTCCCTCGGTAGTCGCATATGGTTTTGGTTTTTGGATCATAGCAATCTACCAGAGCTTTCATTAATTCAACATCCACAAATACATTCAGAACTACCAATTTCCCTAAGTTTTTCTTCCACAGGTTACTTACGGGCTCAGGAGCATCCCTTCTCTTGTAACCAAATAGGAACAACTCATGTCCTCTGATTTCAGTCCATTTGTCTCCTAGATGTTCAAATCTATCTTCCAACCCTTCTTCTTCACTCTTGATCTTTTTGGACCTCACACTGTATGTCGGGCACCTGTCTAGCAAATCCTGAGTCAAAGATCTACCCTCCTTTTTCTGTTGTTTGGGCTTCTCTTCAGGGTTTAATTCTTTCCCTTTTCTACTCTTTTTAGAAGAAGAAGAAGGTTCCATAATTTCAATTAATACAAGAAATCACACTTACTTGGAGAACTGTCGAGCTCTTCTGATTGTCGCTTATGAACTTTAGCAAACTCCTTGCAATTTTCCGCTTTTTGGCATTAATCTGGTTCTTATGAAAATTCGATCAATTCAGCTGCAATTGTATGGGCAACTTGTGCACAGTTAATGTCTCTGTGTTTATAACGGCTATTCAAATGTTTAAACTTAATTGCAGATGTGACATCCTCCACTTGGGCTTTTAACTCCTTTGCGGGAAGTACTGTTCAACTGAAATGATCATGAATCGAGTTTTCGATGAAACCCTTGTCTTCGGCTGAGTACTTTGATCTTTCATCGAAAGTTCACTTTCCTCGATATCACCTTATCGGCGAATGGCCCATGTCGAAAAACCATTTTCTAGTCTCCTCGAAATCATCTTTTCTTTGATGAACTTTCTTTAGATGAGTCATTCGTGAGTTTCATCGAAATCATATTTCGATGAGTTCTGTTCTTCGGTGAAAGTTCATGCAAGCCATCCAAAAGCCTTTTTTCTTCGATGTCCTTTTTATCGATGAAACCCCTCTGTTTTTATTCAATATAATGTTATCGATGAAATTTGCTTTTCGATGAATGTTTTTTAAGTCTCTTCGACAGTTGTATTCCCTCGACTTCACCTTTTGTTAGCCTTTCACTTTTCGATGAAACTGGGATATCGATGAGCGGCTCCTTTCACTTACCGAAAGAGATATTTTGCCGAAGTCATTTTAATTTATTGTTTTACCTTTATGCTTCATTTCGATGAAACTATCCTTTCGATGAAAACTTTTCTGAGATGCTCGACATGATATTTTGTCCGATGATCTTTTAGCTTTCACGCCTTTGGGAAGATTTTTGATTTCAAATATATTGTTCAACACAAACATTGATTTTGATGCTCCGAAATGAGCTTCTAAGAGAATGATGTGCGTCAAAATGGAATTTTGACGCTACAGGAGCCGCAATAGGGACTTGCTTCCTGTAACATTGTTGTGCCCTAAAACATTAATTTTGATGTTCCAAAATCAAGGCTTTCAAGGCACAAGCTCTAAAACGAGGTTCTAGGAGCACAATGTACATCAAAATTGCATTTTGACACTACCTACTCTAGAATTTGGACTTGTGTCTTGAAACCTTGTGGTGCCTCCAAACACTAATTTTTATGTTCCACTAATTTGGACTTGTGTCTTGAAACCTTGTTGTGTCTTTAAACATTGATTTTGATGTTTTGAAACTGGACCTTTCGAGGTACACGCTCCGAAATGAGGTTCTAAGAGCACGATGTGCATCAAAATAACATTTTGAGACTACAGGCTCCGAAATAGGGACCTTCATCTTGAAAGCTTGTTGTGCTTCCAAATACCAATTTTGATGCTTTGAAATCGGGGCTTTCAAGGCATGAGCTTCAAAATGATGCTCTAAGAGCACGATGTGTGCCAAAATCATATTTTGACACTATTGACACTAGAATCAGGACATGTATCTTGAAACCTTGTTGTGCCCCCAAACATTGATTTTGCTGGTCCAAAACTGGGTCTTTCTAGGCACAAGCTCTGAAATGAGCTTTTAAGAGAATGATATGCGTCAAAATGGAATTTTGACGCTACAGGCTCCAGAATAGGGACTTGCTTCTTGAAACCTTGTTGTGCCTCAAAATATTGATTTTGAAGTTCCAAAATCAGGGCTTTCAAGGCACAAGCTCCGAAATGAGGTTCTAAGAGCACGATGTACATCAAAATTGGGTTGTGACGCTACCGACTGTGGAATTGGGACTTGTGTCTTGAAACCTTTTTGTCCCTCCAAACACTAATTTTTATGCTCCAAAAATGAGGCTTTTGAGGCACGACCTCTGTAATGAGGTTCTAAGAACACCATGTTTGTCAAATTCGTGTTTTGACGCTATCAGCTTGAGAATCTGGACTTGTGTCTTGAATCCTTGTTGTGCCTTTAAAGATTGATTTTGACGTTTTGAAATTGGAGCTTTCGAGCCACGCGCTCTGAAACGAGGTTCTAAGAGTACGATGTGTATCAAAATCACGTTTTGACACTACCAGGCTCCGAAATAGGGACTTGCATCTTGAAACCTTGTTGTGCCTCCAACCATTAATTTTGATGCTCCAAAATTGAGGCTTTTGAGGCACAATTTCTAAAACAGGGTTCTAAGAGCAGAATGTGCATCAAAATTGAATTTTGATGGTACTAGCTCTAGAATCAAGGCTTGCATCTTGAAACCTTGTTGTGCCTCAAAACACTAATTTTGATGCTCTGAAACCAGGGCTTTCGAAGCACAGGCTTCGAAATGAGGTTCTAAGAGCATGATGTGCGCCAAAATCAGATTTTGATGCTATTGACTCTAGAATCGTGACTTGCATCTTGAAACCTTGTTGTGCCTCCAAACATTGATTTTGATGCTCCAAAACTGGGTCTTTCAAGGCACAAGCTCTAAAATGAGTTTCTAAGAGAATAATGTGCGTGAAAATGGAATTGTGACGCTACAGGCTCCGAAATAGGGACTTACTTCTTGAAACCTTCTTCTGCCTCAAAACATTGATTTTGATGTTCGAAAATCAGGACTTTCAAGGCACAAGCTACGAAATGAGGTTCTAAGAGCATGATGTATATCAAAATTGCATTTTGACACTACCAACTCTGGAATTGGAACTTGTGTCTTGAAACCTTGTTGTGCCTCCAAACACTAATTTTTATGCTAAAAAAAGGAGGCTTTTAAGGGACAACCTCCGAAATGAGGTTCTAAGAATACCATGTTTGTCAAAATCATGTTTTGACGCTATCAACTTGAGAATCGGGACTTGTGTCTTGAAACCTTGTTGTGCCTTTAAACATTGATTTTGATGTTTTGAAATTGGAGTTTTCGAGCCACATGCTCCAAAACGAGGTTCTAAGAGGACGATGTGCATCAAAATCACGTTTTGACACTACAGGCTCCACAATAGGGACTTGCGTCTTGAAAGCTTGTTGTGCCTCCAAACACCAATTTTGAAGCTTCGAAACCGAAGATTTTGAGGCATAAGCTCCAAAACAAGGTTCTAGGAGCACGATGTCTGTCAAAATCAAATTTTGATGCTACTGGCTCCAGAATCAGGACTTGCACTTTCGAGCTAGACGCTCCGAAACGAGTTTATAAGAGCACAAAGTGCATCAAAATCAAATTTTTACAGTACAGGGTCTAGAATCAGGACTTGCATCTTGAAACCTTGTCGTGCCTCCAAACATTGATTTTGATGCACCAAAACTAGGGCTTTTGAGGCACAATATCTAAAATAGGGTTCTAAGAGCATAATGTGCATCAAAATTGAATTTTGATGCTAGTGGCTCTAGAATCGGGGCTTGCATCTTGAAACCTTGTTGTGTCTCAAAACACTAATTTTGATGCTCCAAAATTGGGAATTTCAAGGCACAAGCTTCGAAATGAAGTTGTAAGAGCATGATGAGTGCCAAAATCAGATTTTGATGCTATTGACACTAGAACCGGGACTTGCATCTTGAGACCTTGTTGTGCCTCCAAACATTGATTTTGATGCTCCAAAACTGGTCTTGTATTTTAAAACCTTGTTGTGCCTCCAAACACTAATTTTTATGCTCGAAAAATGAGGCTTTTGAGGCACAACCTCTGAAATGAGGTTATAAGAGCACCATGTTTTTCAAAATCGTGTTTTGAACCTATCAACTTGAGAATCAAGACTTGAGTCTTGAAACCTTGTTGTGCCTTTAAACTTTGATTTTGATGTTCTGAAACTAGAGCTTTTGAGCCACGTGCTCCGAAATGAGGTTCTAAGAGCATGATGTGCATCAAAATCACATTTTGACACTACAAGCTTCAGAATAAGGAATTGCATCTTGAAAGCTTGTTGTGCATCCAAAAACCAATTTCTATGCTTCGAAACCGAAGATTTTGAGGCATAAGCTCCAAAACAAGGTTCTAAGAGCACGATGTGCGACAAAATCAAATTTGACTCTATCGGTTCAAGAATCAGGACTTGCATCTTGAAACCTTGTTGTGCCTCCAAACATAGATTTTGATGCTCCAAAACTGGGGCTTTTAAGACACTATTTCTAAAACAGGGTTCCAAGAGCACAATATGCATCAAAATTGAATTTTGATGCTACTAGCTCTACAATTGGGGTTTGCATCTTGAAACCTTCTTATGCCTCAAAACACTGATTTTGATATTTCGGAATCGGGGCTTTTGAGGCTTAAGCTTCGAAATGAGGTTCTAAGAGCACGATGTGTGCCAAAATCAAATTTTGACGCTATTGACTCTATAATTGAGACTTGCATCTTCAAACCTTGGTGTGCCTCCAAACATTGATTTTGATGCTCCAAAACTGGGTCTTTCGAGGCACAAGCTCTGAAATGAGCTTCTAAGAGAATGATGTGCGTCAAAATGGAATTTTCACGCTACAAGATTTGGAATAGGGACTTGTTTCTTGAAACCTTGTTGTGCCTCAAAACATTGATTTTGATGTTCCAAAATCAGGGCTTTGGAATTGGGATTTGTGTCTTGAAACCTTTTTGTGCGTCCAAACACTAATTTTTATGCTCCAAAAATGAGGCTTTTGAGGCAAAACCTCTGAAATGATGTTCTAAGAACACCATGTTTGTCAAAATCGTATTTTGATGCATTCAGCTTGAGAATCGGGACTTGTGTCTTAAAACCTTGTTCTACCTTTAAACTTTGAATTTTGATGCTATTGACTCTACAATCGGGACTTGCATCTTGAAACCTTGTTGTTCCTCCAAACATTGATTTTGATGCTCCAAAACTAGGGCTTTTGAGGCACAATTTCTAAAACAGGGTACTAAGAGCACAATGTGAATCAAAATTGAATTTTGATGCTACTGGCTCTAGAATCGGGGCTTGCATCTTGAAACCTTGTTGTGCCTCAAAACACTAATTTTGATGCTCCAAAATTTGAGCTTTCGAGGCACAAGCTTCGAAATGAGGTTCTAAGAGCACGATGTGCACAATAAGCAGATTTCGACGCTAGTGAATCTAGAATCGAGACTTGCATTTTGAATCCTTGTTGTCTCTCCAAACATTGATTTTGATGCTACAAAACTGGGTCTTTCAAGGCACAAGCTCCGAAATGAGCTTTTAAGAGAATGATGTGCGTCAAAATGGAATTTTGATATTAGAGGCTTCAGAATAGGGACTTGCTTCTTGAAACCATGTTGTGCCTCAAAACATTGATTTTTATGTTCCAAAATAAGGGCTTTCAAGGCACAAGCTCCGAAATGAGGTTCTAAGAGCACGATGTACATCAAAATTGCATTTTGATGCTAGCGACTCTAGAATTGGGATTTGTGTGCTGAAACCTTGCTGAGCCTCGAAACACTAAATTTTATGCTCCAGAAATGAGGCTTTTGAGGAACAACCACCGAAATGAGTTTCTAAGAACATCATGTTTGTCAAAATCGTGTTTCGACGCTATCAGCTTGAGAATCAGGACTTGTCTCCTGAAACCTTGTTGTGCCTTTAAACATTGATTTTAATGTTTTGAAACTTGAGCTTTCGAGCCAAATGCTCCAGAACAAGGTTCTAAGAGCAAGGAGTGCATCAAAATCACGTTTTGACACTACAGGCTCCGGAATAGACTTTCATCTTGGAAGCTTGTTGTGCCTCCAATCACCAATTTGGATGCTTTGGAATAGAATATTTTGAGGCATAAGCTCCAAAACAAGGTTCTAAGAGCATGATGTGTGTCAAAATCAAATTCTGACGCTACCCGGCTCCAGAATTGGGACTTGCATCTTGAAACCTTGTTGTTCCTCCAAACATCAATTTTGATGCTCCAAAATTGGCGCTTTTGAGGCACAATATGCATCAAAATTGAATTTTGATGCTACTGGCTCTAGAATCAGGGCCTGCATCTTGAAACCTTGTTGTGCCTCAAAATACTAATTTTGATACTCTGAAATCGGGTCTTTCGAGGCACAAGTTTCAAAATGAGGTTCTAAGAGCACGATGTGCGCCAAAATCAGATTTTGACGCTATTGACTCTAGAATCGGGACTTGCATCTTGAAAACTTCTTGTGTCTCTAAACATTAATTTTGATGCTCCAAAACTGGGTCTTTCAAGGCACAAGCTCCGAAATGAGCTTCTAAGAGAATTATGTGCGTCAAAATGGAATTTTAAAGCTACAGGCTCTGGAATAGGGACTTGCTTCTTGAAACCTTGTTGTGCCTCAAAACATTGATTTAGATGTTCCAAAATCGGGGCTTTGAAGACACAAGGTCCAAAATGAGGTTCTAAGAGCATGATGTACATTAAAATTGCATTTTGATGCTACCTACTCTGGAATGGGGACTTGTGTCTTGAAACCTTCTTGTGCCTCCAACACTAATTTTTATGCTCCACCTCGTTTCAGAGCGTGTGGCTCGGAAGCCCCAATTTCGAAACATAAAAATCAATGTTTAAAGGCACAACAAGGTTTCAAGACACAAGTCCCGATTCTCAAGCTGATAGCATCAAAACACGATTTTGACAAACATCGTATTCTTAGAACCTCATTTCGGAGGTTGTGCCTAAAAAGCCTCATTTTTGGAGCATAAAAATTAGTGCTTGGAGGCACAACAAGGTTTCTGGACACAAGTCCCAATTCCAGAGTCGGTAGCATGAACGCGCACTTTTGATGTACATCGTGCTCTTAGAACCTCATTTCGGAGCTTGTGCCTTGAAAGCCCTATTTTGGAACATCAAAATCAATGTTTTCAGGCACAACAAGGTTTCAACAAGCAAGTCCCTATTCCGGAGCCTGTAGCGTCAAAATTTCATTTTGACGCACATCATTCTCTGAGAAGCTCATTTCGAAGCTTGTACCTCAAAAGCCCCAGTTTCATAGCATCAAAATTAGTGTTTTGAGGCAGAACAAGGTTTCAAGATGCAAGCCCCTATTTTAGAGTCAGTAGCATCAAAATTCAATTTTCATGCACATTGTGCTCTTAGAATCCTGTTTTAGAAATTGTGCCTCAAAAGCCCCAGTTTTGAAGCGTCAAAATTGATTTTGGAGACACAGCAAGGTTTCAAGATGCAAGTCCTGATTCTGGAGCTGGTAGCATTGAAATTTGATGTTTGTGCTCTTACAACCTTGTTTTGGAGCTTATCTCTCAGAATCTTCGGTTTCGAATCATCAAAATTGGTGTTTGGAGGCACAACAAGCTTTCAAGATGCAAGTCCCTAATCTAGAGCCTATAGTGTCAAAACATGATTTTGATGTACCTCGTGCTCTTAGAACCTCGTTTCAAAGCATGTGCCTCGGAAGCTTTAGTTTTGAAACATCAAAATCAATGCTTAAAGGCACAACAAGGTTTTAAGACACAAGTCCCGATTCTCAAGTTGATAGCATCAAAACACGATTTTGACAAACATGGTGTTCTTAGAACCTCATTTCGGAGGTTTGCCTCAAAAGCCTCGTATTTGGAGCATAAAAATTAATGTTTGGAAGCACAACAAGGTTTCAAGACACAAGTCCCAATTCTAGAGTGGGTAGCGTCAAAATGCAATTTTGATGTACATCATGCTCTTAGAACCTCATTTCAGAGCTTGTGTCTTGAAAGCCCTGATTTTGGAACATCAAAATCAATGTTTTGAGGCACAACAAGGTTTCAAGAAGCAAGTCCCTATTCTGAAGCCTGTAGCGTCAAAATGTCGCAATTCCACATTGACTCACATCATTCTCTTAGAATCTCATTTCGAAGTTTGTGCCTCGAAAGACCCAGTTTTGGAGCATCAAAATAAAACTCTGGAGGCACAAAAAAGTTTCAAGATGCAAGTCCCGATTTTAGAGTCAATATCCTCAAAATCTGATTTTGGTGCACATCGTGCTCTTAGAACCCTCATTTCAAAGCTTTTGCCTCGATAGCCCCGATTTTGGAGTATCAAACACAGTATTTTGAGGCACAACAACGTTTCAAGATGCAAGTCCTGATTCTGGACCCGGTAGCGTCAAAATTTGAATTTGACGCACATCGTGCTCTTTGAACCTTGTTTTGGAGCTTATGTCTCAAAATTTTTGATTTCCAAGCATCAAAATTGGTGCTTGGAGGCACAACAAGCTTTCAAGATGCAAGTCCCTAGTCCAGAGCCCGTAGTGTCAAAATGTGATTTTGATGCACATCGTGCTCTTAGAACGTCATTTCGGAGTGTGTGGCTTGAAAGCTCCAGTTTCAAAACATCAAAATCAATGTTTAAAGACACAACATTGTTTCACGACAAAAGTCCCAATTCTCAAGCTGATGGCGTCAAAAAATGATTTTTACAAACATGGTGTTCTTAGATCCTCATTTTGGAGGTTGTGCCTCAAAAGCCTCGGTTTTGGAGCATAAAAATTAGTGTTTGGAGGCACAAAAAGGTTTCAAGACACAAGTCCCAATTCCAGAGTCGATAGCATTAAAATGCAATTTTGATGTACATCGTGCTCTTAGAACCTCATTTCGGAGCTTGTGCCTTGAAATCCCTGATTTTGGAACATCAAAATCAATGTTTCGATGCACAACAAGGTTTCAAGAAGCAAGTCCCTATTCTAGAACCTGTAGCATCAAAATTCCATTTTGACGCACATCATTCTCTTAGAAGCTCATTTCAGAGCTTGCGCCTCGAAAGACCTAGTTTTGGAGCATCAAAATCAATGTTTGGAGGCACAACAAGGTTTCAAGATGCAAGTCCCAATTCTAGAGTCAATAGCGTCAAAATCTGATTTTGGCGCACATCGTGCTCTTAGAACCTCATTTTGAATCTTGTGCCTCAATAGCCTCTATTTTGGAGAATCAAAATCAGCGTTTTGAGGCACAACAAGGTTTCAAGATGCAAGCTCCGACTCTAGAGCTAGTAGCATCAAAATTCAATTTTGATACACATTGTGCTCTTAGAACCCAGTTTTAGAAATTGTGCCTCAAAAGCCCCTATTTTGGAGCATCAAAATCTATGGTTGGGGGCACAACAAGGTTTCAAAATGCAAGTTCTGATTGTCAAGCTGAAGGAGTCAAAACATGATATGGACAAACATGGTATTCTTAGAACCTCATTTCGGAGGTTTGGCCTCAAAAGCCTCATTTTTGGAGCATAAAAATTAGTTTCGAGGCACAACAAGGTTTCAAGATTAAAGTCCCAATTTCAGAGTCGGTAGCGTCAAATCACAATTTTAATGTACATCGTGCTCTTAGAATCTCATTTCAGAGCTTGTGCCTTGAAAGCCCTGATTTTGGAACATCAAAATCAATGTTTCGAGGCACAACAAGGTTTGAAGATGCAAGTGCCTATTCCGGAGCCTGTAGCGTCAAAATTCCATTTTGACGTACATCATTCTCTTAGAAGCTCATTTCGGAGTTTGTGCCTTGAAATACCCACTTTTGGAGCATCAAAATCAATTTTTGGAGGCACAACAAGCTTTCAAGATGCAAGTCCTGATTCTAGAGTCAATAGCATCAAAATCTGATTTTGGCGCACATCGTAATCTTAGAACCTCATTTCGAACCTTGTGCCTCAAAAGCCCCGGTTTCGGAGCATCAAAATCAGTGTTTTGAGGCACAACAATGTTTCAAGATGCAAGCCCCGATTCTAGAGCCAGTAGCATCAAAATTCAATTTTGATCCACATTTTGCTCTTAGAACCCTATTTTAAAAATTGTCCCTCAAAAGACCCAATTTTGGAGCATCAAAATCGATGTTTGGAGGCAGAACAAGCTTTCAAGATGCAAGTCCTGATTCTGGAGCCGGTAGCGTCAAAATTTTATTTTGACACACATCGTGCTCTTAGAACCTTGTTTTGGAGCTTATGTCTCAAAATCTTCGGTTTTGAAGCATCAAAATTGGTGTCTGGAGGCACAACAAGCTTTCAAGATGCAAGTCCCTATTCCAAAGCCTGTCGTGTCAAAACGTGATTTTGATACACATCGTTCTCTTAGAACCTCATTTCAGAGCGTGTGGCTCGAAAGCTCCAGTTTCTAAACATTAAAATCAATATTTAAAGGCATAAGAAGGTTTCAAGACACAAGTCTCGATTCTCAAGCTGATAGCGTCAAAACAAGATTTTGACAAACATGGTGTTCTAAGAACCTCATTTCGGAGGTTGTGTCTCAAAAGCCTCATTTTTTGAGCATAAAAATTAGTGTTTGGAGGCACAACAAGGTTTCTAGAAACAAGTCCCAATTCCAGATTTGGTAGCGTCAAAACAAAATTTTTATGTACATCGTACTCTTAGAACCTCATTTCGGAGCTTGTGACTTCAAACCCCTGATTTTGGAACATCAAAATCAATGCTTTGAGGAACAACAATTTTCAAGAAGCAAGTCCCTATTTTGGAGCCTGTAGCATCAAAATTCCATTTTGACGCACATCATTCTCTCCGAAGCTCATTTTGGAGCTTGTGCCTCGAAAGACCCAGTTTTTTAGCATCAAAATAAATGTTTGTAGGCACAACAAGGTTTCAAGATGCAAGTCTCGATTCTACGGTCAATAGTGTCAAAATCTAATTTGGGCACACATCGTGCTCTTAGAACCTCATTTCAAAGTTTGTTCCTCGAAAGCCCCAGTTTCGCAGCATCAAAATCAGTGTTTTGAGGCACAACAAGGTTTCAAGATGCAAGCCCCGATTCTAGAGCTAGTAGCATCAAAATTCAATTTTGATGCACATTGTGCTTTTAGAACACTGTTTTAGAAATTGTGTCTCAAAAGCCCTAGTTTTGGAGCATCAAAATCGATGTTTGGAGGCACAACAAGGTTTCAAGATACAAGTCTGGAGCCGGTAGCATCAAAATTGGTGTTTGGAGTCACAACAAGCTTTCAGGATGCAAGTCCCTATTATGGATAGCCTATAGTGTCAAAATGTGATTTTGATGCACATTGTGGTCTTAGAACCTCATTTCAGAGCATGTGGCTCAAAAACTCCATTTCGAAACATCAAAATCAATGTTTAAAGGCACAACAAGGTTTCAAGACACAAGTCCCGATTCTCAAGTTGATAGCATCAAAACACGATTTTGACAAACATGGTGTTCTTAGAACCTCATTATGGAGGTTGTGCCTCAAAAGGCTCATTTTTGGAGAATAAAAATTAGTGTTTGGAGGCACAACAAGGTTTAAAGAAACATGTCCCAATTCCAGAGTCGCTAGCGTCAAAACACAATTTTGATGTACATCGTGCTCTTAGAACCTCATTTCGGAGCTTGTGCCTTGAAAGCCCTGATTTGGGAACATCAAAATCAATAAATTGAGGCACAACAAGGTTTCAAGAAGCAAGTCCCTATTCTGGATCCTGTAGCGTCAAAATTTCATTTTGACGCACATCATTCTCTTAGAAGCTCATTTCAGAGCTTGTGCCTTGAAACACCCAGTTTTGGAGTATCAAAATCAATGTTTCGAGGCACAACATGGTTTCAAGATGCATGTCCCAATTCTAGAGTCAATAGCGTCAAAATCTAATTTTGGTGCACATCGTGCTCTTAGAACCTCATTTTGAAGCTTTTGCCTCAAAAGCCCCGATATCAGAGCACCAAAATCAGTATTTTGAGGCACAACAAGATTTCAAGATGCAAGCCCGGATTTTATAGCCAGTAGCATCAAAATTCAATTTTGATGCACATTGTGCTCTTAGAACCCTGTTTTAGAAGTTGAGCCTCAAAAGCCCTAGTTTTGGAGCATCAAAATCGATGTTTGGAGGCACAACAAGGTTTCAAGATGCAATCCTGATTCTGGAGCTGGTAGCGTCAAAATTTGATTTTGACGCACATCGTGCTCTTAGAACCTTGTTTTGGAGCTTATGCCTCAAAATCTTCAGTTTCCAAGCATCAAAATTGGTGTTTGGAGGCACAACAAGCTTTCAAGACGCAAGTCCCAATTTCGGAGCTTGTAATGTCAAAACATGATTTTGATGCACATTGTGCTTTTAGAACCTCGTTTCGGAGAGTGTGGCTCGAAAGCTCTAGTTTCAAAACATCAAAATCAATGTTTAAAGGCACAACAAGGTTTCAAGACACAAGTCCCTATTCTAGAGCTAATAGCATCAAAATATGATTTTGAAAAACATGGTGTTCTTAGAACCTCAATTCGGAGGTTGTGCCTCAAAAGCATCGTTTTTGGAGCATAAAAATTAGTGTTTGGAGGCACAATAAGGTTTCAAGACACGAGTCCCAATTTCAGAGTCGGTACTGTCAAAACACAATTTTGATGTACATCATGTTCTTAGAACCTCATTTCAGAGCTTGTGCTTTGAAAGCCCTGATTTTGGATCATCAAAATCAATGTTTTAAGGCACAACAAGGTTTCAAGAATCAAGTCGCTATTTCGAAGCCTGTAGCATCAAAATTCCATTTTGATGCACATCGTTTTCTTAGAAGCTCATTTCGGAGCTTGTGCCTCGAAAGATCCAGTTTTGGAGCATCAAAAGCAATGTTTGGAGGCACAAAAAGGTTTCAAGATGACTGCACTGATTCTCGAGCCAGTAGCATCAAAATTCAATTTTGATGCACATTGTGCTATTGGAAACCTGTTTTAGAAATTGTGCCTCAAAAGCCCCAATTTTGAAGCATCAAAATCGATGTTTGGAGACACAACAAGGTTTCAAGATACAAGTCCTGATTCTAGAGCTAGTAGCGTTGAAATTTGATTTTGATGCACATCATGCTCTTAGAACCTTGTTTTGAAGCTTATCGCTCAAAATCTTTGGTTTCGAATCATCAAAATTGGTGTTTGGAGGCAAGACGCAAGTCCCTATTTCAAAGCATGTGGCTCGGAAGCTCCAGTTTTGAAACATCAAAATCAATGTTTAAAGGCACAACAAGGTTTCGAGACACAAGTCTCGATTCTCAAGCTGATAGTTTCAAAATACGATTTTGAAAAACATTGTGTTCTTAGAACCTCATTTCGGAGGTTGTGCCTCAAAAGCTTCATTTTTGGAGCATAAAAATTAGTGTTTCAAGGCACAATAAGGTTTTAAGATACAAGTCCCAATTACAAAGTCGGTAGCCTCAAAATGCAATTTTGATGTACATCGTACTCTTAGAACCCCATTTCGGAGCTTGTGCCTTGAAAGCCTTGATTTTGGAAAATCAAAATCAATGTTTCGTGGCACAAAAAGGTTTCATGAAGCAGGTCCCTATTCGAGAGCCTGTAGTGTCAAAATTCCATTTTGACGCACATCATTCTCTTAGAGGCTCATTTTGGAGCATCAAAATCAATGTTTGGAGGCACAACAAGGTTTCAAGATGCAAGTCCCGATTCTAGAGCCAATAGCGTCAAAATCTTATTTTGCCACACATCGTACTCTTAGAACCTCATTTCAAAGCTTGTGGCTCATGTTTTCAGAGCATCAAAATCAGTGTTTTGAGGCACATCAAGGTCCCGATTATAGAGCCAATAGCATCAAAATTGAATTTTGATGCACAGTGTGCTCTTAGAACCCTGTTTTATCAATTCTGCCTCAAAAGCCTCTGTTTTGGAGCATCAAATTCGATGTTTGGAGGCACAACAAGGTTTCAAAATGCAAGTCCTGATTCTGGAGCCAGTAGCCTCATAATTTGATTTTGATGCACATCGTGCTCTTAGAACCTAGTTTTGGAGCTTATCTCTCAAAATTGGTGTTTGGAAGAACAACAAGCTTTCAAGATGCAAGTCCCTATTCTGGAGCCTGTAGTGTCAAAACATGATTTGACACTACAAGCCCCATAGGATTTTGAGGCACAACAAGGTTTCAAGATGCAAGCCCCCATTCTCGAGCCAGTAGCATCAAAATTCAATTTTGATGCACATTGTGCTCTTAGAACCCTATTTTAGAAATTTTGCCTCAAAAGCCCCTATTTTGGACCATCAAAATCGATGTTTGGAGGCACAACAAGTTTTCAAAATGCAAGTCCAAATTCTAGAGCCAGTAGCGTCAGAATTTGATTTCAAAGCATCAAAATTGGTGTTTAGAAAAACAACAAGCTTTCACTGTGTCCCTATTCTGGAGCTTGTAGTGTCAAAACATGATTTTGATGCACATCGTGGTCTTTTTGGAGCTTAAAAATTAGTGTTCGGAGGAACAACAAGGTTTCAAGACAAAAGTCCCAATTTCAGAGTAGTAGTGTCAAAACACAATTTTGATGTACATCGTGCTCTTAGAACCTCGTTTTGGAGCTTTTTACTCAAAATCTTTGGTTTTGAAGCATCAAAATTGGTGTTTGGAGGCACATTGTGCTCTTAGAACCCTGTTTTAGAAATTGTGCCTCAAAAGCCCCAGTTTTGGAGCATCAAAATCAATGTTTGGAGGCAAAACAAGCTTTCAAGATGCAAGTCCTAATTCTGGAGCCGGTAGCCTCAAAATTTGATCTTGATGCATATCGTTCTCTTAGAACCTTGTTTTGGAGCTTATGCCTCAAAATCTTTAGTTTCGAAGCATCAAAATTGGTGTTTGGAGGCACAATAAGCTTTCAAGATGCATGTCCTGATTCTCAAGTTGATATCGTCAAAACACAATTTTGACAAACATGGTGTTCTAAGAACCTCATTTCGGAGGTTGTGCCTCAAAAGCCTCATTTTTGGAGCATAAAAATTAGTGTTTGGAGGCAGAACAAGTTTTCAAGAAACAAGTCCCAATTCCAGAGTTGGTAGCGTCAAAACGCAATTTTGATGTACATCGTGCTCTTAGAACATAAATTTGGAGCTTGTGCCTTGAAAGACCTAATTTTGGAACATCAAAACCAATGTTTTGAGGCACAACAACATTTCAAGAAGCAAGTCCCTATTCCGGAGCCTGTAGGTCATTTCGGAGCTTGTGCCTTGAAAGACCCAGTTTTGGAGCATCAAAATCAATGTTTGGAGGCAAAACAATGTTTCAAGATGCAAGTCTCGATTCTAGAGTTAATAGAGTCAAAATCTGATTTTGGCACACATCTTGCTCTTAGAACCTCATTTCAAAGCTTGTGCCTCGAAATCCCCGATTTTGGAGCATCAAAATCAGTGTTTGATAGACAACAAGGTTTCAAGATGCAAACCCCGATTCTACAGCCAGTAGCATCAAAATTCAATTTTGATGCACATTGTGCTGTTAGAACCCTATTTTAGAAATTGTGCCTCAATAGTCCCAATTTTGGAGCATAAAAATTGATGATTGGAGGCACAACAACGTTTCAAAAAGCAAGTCCCTATTCTAGAGCCTGTAGCTCATTTCGGAGCTTGTGCCTTGAAAGACCCAGTTTTGGAGTATCAAAATCAATGTTTGGAGGCACAACAAAGTTTCAAGATGCAAGTCCCGATTCTAGAGTTAATAGCATCAAAATCTGATTTTGGCACACATCGTGCTCTTAGAACCTCATTTCAAAGCTTGTGCCTCGAAAGCCCCGATTTTGGAGCATCAAAATCATTGTTTGATGCACAACAAGGTTTCAAGATGCAAACCCTGTTTTAGAAATTGTGCCTTAACAGTCCCAGTTTTGGAGCATCAAAAGCAATGTTTTGGGGCACAACAACGTTTCAAGAAGCAAGTCCCTATTCCGGAGCCTGTAGCTCATTTCGAACCTTGTGCCTCAAAAGCCCCAGTTTTGGAGCATCAAAATCACAACAAGGTTTCAAGATGCAAGTCCTTATTCTGGAGTCGATAGCGTCAAAACTTGATTTTCACGCACATCGTGATCTTAGAACCTTGTTTTGGAGATTATGCCTCAAAATCTTTGGTTTAAAAGCATCAAAATTTGTGTTTGGAGGTACAACAAACTTTCAAGACGCAAGTCCCTATTCAAGAGCCTGTAGTGTCAAAATGTGATTTTGATGCACAGCATGCTCTTAGAACATCGTTTCGAAGTGTGTGGCTCGAAAGCTCCAGTTTTAGAACATTAAAATCATTGTTTAAAGGCACAACAAGGTTTCAAGACACAAGTCCCGATTCTCAAGCTGATTGCATGAAAATACGATTTTGAAAAACGTGGTGTTCTTAGAACCTCATATTGGAGGTTGTGCCTCAAAAGCCTCATTTTTAGAAATTGTGCCTCAACAGTCCCATTTTTGGAGCATCAAAAGCAATGTTTTGGGGCACAACAACGTTTCAAGAAGCAAGTCCCTATTCTGGAACCTGTAGCTCATTTCGGAGCTTGTGCCTTGAAAGACCCAGTTTTGGAGCATCAAAATCAATGTTTGGAGGCACAACAAAGTTTCAAGATGCAAGTCCCGATTCTAGAGTTAATAGCGTCAAAATCTGATTTTGGCACACATCATGCTCTCGGAACCTCATTTCAAAGCTTGTGCCTCGAAAGCCCTGATTTTGGAGCATCAAAATTAGTATTTGATGCACAACAAGGTTTCAAGATGCAAACCCTGATTCTAGAGCCAGTAGAATTTTGATGCACATTATGCTCTTAGAACCCTGTTTTAGAAATTGTACCTCAACAGTCCCAGTTTTGGAGCATCAAAATCGATGATTGGAGGCACAACAAGGTTTCAAGATGCAATTCCTGATTCTGAAACCGGTAGCGTCAAAATTTGATTTTGACGCACATCGTGCTCATAAAACCTTGTTTTTGACCTTATGCCTCAAAATCATTGGTTTCGAAGCATCAAAATTGGTGTCTGGAGGCACAACAAGCTTTTAACAAAAAGTCCCTATTCCAAAGCCTATAGTGTCAAAACATTATTTTGATGCACATCATGCTCTCAGAACCTCATTTCAGAGGATGTAGCTCGAAAGCTCCAGTTTCCAAACATCAAAAGCAATGTTTAAAGGCACAACAAGGTTTCAAGACACGAGTCCTGCTTCTCAAACTGATAGTGTCAAAACACGATTTTTAAAAACATTGTGTTCTTAGAAATTCATTTCGAAGGTTGTTCCTCAAAAGGCATGTTTTTGGAGCATAAAAATTAGTGTTTGGAGGCACAACAAGGTTTTCAAAACACAAGTCCCAATTCCAGAGTCGGTAGCGTGAAAACGCAATTTTGATGTACATTGTGTTCTTAGAACCTCATTTCGGAGCTTGTGCCTTGAAAGCCCTGATTTTGGAACATCAATATCAATGTTTTGAGGCACAACAAGGTTTCAAGAAGCAAGTCCCTATTCTAGAGCCTGTAGCGTCAAAATTCCATTTTGATGCACATCATTCTCTTAGAAGCTCATTTCGGAGCTTGTGCCTCGAAAAACCCAGTTTAAGAGCATTAAAATCAATGTTTGTAGGCACAACAAGGTTTCAAGATGCAAGTCCTGATTCTAGAGTCAATACCATGAAAATCTTATTTTGGCACACATCGTGCGCTTAGAACCTCATTTTGAAGCTTGTGCTTCGAAAGCCCCATTTTTGTAGCATCAAAATTAGTGTTTTGAGGCCCAACAAGGTTTCAAGATGCAAGCCCCGATTCTAGAGCTAGTAGCATCAAAATTCAATTTTGATGCACATTGTGCTCTTAGAACCCTGTTTTAGAAATTGTGGCTTAAAAGCCCCAGTTTTGGAGCATTAAAATTGGTGTTTGGAGGCACAACAAGGTTTCAAGATGCAAGTCCTGATTCATGAGCTGGTAGCGTCAAAACTTGATTTTCACGCACATCGTGCTCTTAGAACCTTGCGCCTCAAAATCTTCGGTTTCAAAGCATCAAAATTTGTGTTTGGAGGCACAACAAGCTTTGAAGACGCAAGTCCCTATTTAGGAGCCTATAGTGTCAAAACGTGATTTTGATGCACAGGATGCTCTTAGAACCTCGTTTTGGAGCGTGTGGCTCGAAAGCTCCAGTTTTAGAACATGAAAATAATTGTTTAAAGGCACAATAAGCTTTCACGACACAAGTCCTGATTCTCAAGTTGATTGCGTGAAAACACAATTTTGACAAACATGGTGTTCTTAGAACCTCATATTGGAGGTTGTGCCTCAAGAGCCTCATTTTTGGATTATAAAAATTATTGTTTGGAGGCACAACAAGGTGTAAAGACATATGTCCCAATTACAGAGTCGGTAGCGTCAAAACAAAATTTTGATGTACATCGTGCTCTTAGAACCTCATTTCCGAGCTTGTGCCTTGTAAACCCTGATTTGGGAACATCAAAATCAATGTTTTGAGCGATAACAAGGTTTCCAGAAGCAAGTCCCTATTATGGAGCCTGTAGCGTCAAAATTTCATTTTGATGCACATCATTCTCTTAGAAGCTCATTTCAGAGCTTGTGCCTCGAAAGACCTAGTTTTGGAGCATCAAAATCAATGTTTAGAGGCACAACATGGTTTCAAGATGCATGTCCCGATTCTAGAGTCAATAGCATCAAAATATGATTTTGGCGCACATCGTGCTCTTAGAACCTCATTTCAAAGCTTGTGCCTCGAAAGCCCCAATTTCGTAACATCAAAATCAGTGTTTTGAGGCAGAACAAGGTTTCAAGATGCAAGCACCTATTTTAAAGCGAGTAGCATCAAAATTTAATTTTGATGCACATTGTGCTGTTATAACCCTTCTTTAGAAGTTGTGCCTCAAAACCCTAGTTTTTGAGCATCAAAATCGATGTTTGGAGGCACAACAAGGTTTCAAGATGCAAGTCCTGAATCTGGTTCTAGTAGCGTCAAAATCAAATTTTGGTGCACATCATGCTCTTAGAACTTTGTTTCGGAGCTTATGCCTCAAAATATTCAGTTTCCATGCATCAAAATTGGTGCTTGGAGGCACAACAAGCTTTCAAGACGCAAGTCCCTATTTCGGAGCCTGTAGTGTCAAAACCTTATTTTGATGCACATCGTGCTCTTAGAACCTCGTTTTAGAGCATGTGGCTCCAAAGCCCCAATTTCAAAACATAAAAATCAATGTTTAAAGGCACAACAAGGTTTCAAGACACAAGTCCCGATTCTCAAGCTGATAACATCAAAACACGATTTTGACAAATATGGTATTCTTAGAACCTCATTTCGAAGGTTGTGCCTCAAAAGCCTCATTTTTGGAGCATAAAAATTAGTGTTTGGAGGCACAACAAGGTTTCTGGACACAAGTCCCAATTCCAGAGTTTGTAGCGTCAACATGCAATTTTGATGTACATCGTGCTCTTAGAACCTCATTTTGGAGCTTGTGCCTTGAAAGCCCTTATTTTGGAACATCAAAATGAATGTTTTCAGGCACAACAAGGTTTCAAGAAGCAAGTCCCTATTCCGGAGCCTGTAGTGTCAAAATTCCATTTTGATGCACATCATTCTCTTAGAAGCTCATTTTCGGAGCTTGTGCCTTGAAAGACATGTTTGGAGCATCAAAATCAATGTTTGGAGGAACAACAAGGTTTCAAGATGCAAGTCCTGATTCTAGAGTCAATATCTTAAAAATTTGATTCTGGCGCACATCGTGTCCTTAGAACCTCATTTCAAAGCTTGTGCCTCGAAAGCCCCAGGTTCAGAGCATCAAAATTAGTGTTTTTGAGGCACAACAAGGTTTCAAGATTCAAACCCCGATTCTAGAGCCAGTAGCATCAAAAATTAATTTTGATGCACATTGTGTTCTTAGAACCTTGCTTTAGAATTTGTGCCTCAAAAGCCCCAATTTTGAAGCATCAAAATTGATTTTGGAGACACAACAAGGTTTCAAGATGCAAGTTCTGATTCTGGAGCCGGTAGAGTCAAAAGTTGATTTTGATGCACATCGTGCTCTTAGAACCTTGTTTTGGAGCTTATCTCTCAAAATCTTCGGTTTCGAATCATTAAAATTGGTGTTTGGAGTTACAACAAGCTTTTAAGACGCAAGTCCCTAATCTGGAGCCTATAGTGTCAAAACGTGATTTTGATGCACATCGTGCTCTTAGAACCTCATTTTGGAGATTGTCAAAAAATGATTTTTACAAACATGGTGTTCTTAGAACCTCATTTTGGAGGTTGTGCATCAAAAGCCTCGGTTTGGAGCATAAAATTAGTGTTCTGAAGCACAAAAAGGTTTCAAGAAGCATGTCCCAATTCCAGAGTCGGTAGGATCAAAATGCAATTTTGATGTACATCGTTCTCTTAGAACCTCATTTTCGAGCTTGTGCCTTGAAATCTCTGATTTGGGAACATCAAAATCAATGTTTTGAGGCACAACAAGGTTTCAAGAAGCAAGTCCCTATTCTTAGAAGCTCATTTTAGAGCTTGTGCCTCCAAAGACCCAGTTTTGGAGCATCAAAATCAATGTTGGGAGGCACAACTTGGTTTCAAGATGCATGTCCTGATTATAGAGTCAATAACGTCAAAATCTGATTTTGGCGCACATCGTGCTCTTAGAACCTCATTCTGAATCTTGTTCCTTGAAAGCCCCGGTTTCAGAGCAACAAAATCAGTGTTTTGAGGCACACCAAGATGCAAGCCCCGATTTTAGAGCCAGTAGCATCAAAATTCAATTTTGATAAACATCATTTTCTTAGAAGCTCATTTCGGAGCTTGTGCCTCGAAAGACCCAGTTTTGGAGCATCAAAAGCAATGTTTGGAGGCACAACAAGGTTTTAAGATGCAAGCCCCGATTCTTGAGCCAGTAGCATCAAAATTCAATTTTGATGCACATTGTGCTCTTAGAAACCTGTTTTAGAAATTGTGCCTCAAAATCCCCAATTTTGAAGCATCAAAATCGATGTTTGGAGACACAACAAGGTTTCAAGATACAAGTCCTGATTCTTGAGCCAGTAGCATTGAAATTCGATTTTGACGCACATCATGCTCTTAGAACCTTGTTTTGGAGCTTATCTATCAAAATCTCTGTTGTCGAATAATCAAAATTGGTGTTTGGAGGCACAACAAGCTTTCAAGATGCAAGTCCCTATTCCGGAGCCTCTAGTGTCAAAACATGATTTTTATGCACATCGTGATCTTAGAACCCTGTTTCAGAAATTTTGCCTCCAAAGCCCCTGGTTTGGACCATGAAAATTGGTGTTTGGAAGCACAACAAGGTTTCAGAATGCAAGTCCTGATTTTGAAGCCAGTAGCGTCAGAATTTGATTTCAAAGCATCAAAATTGGTGTTTGGAAGAACAACTAGCTTTCAAGACACAAGTCCCTATTCTGGAGCCTGTAGTGTCAAAACATGATTTTCATGCATATCATGGTCTTTTTGGAGCTTAAAAATTAATGTTTGGAGGAACAACAAGGTTTCAAGACAAAAGTCACAATTCCAGAGCAATAGCGTCAAAACACAATTTTGATGTACATCGTGCTCTTCAAACCTCATTTTGGAGCTTTTGCCTCAAAATCTTTTGTTTTGAAGCATCAAAATTGGTGTTTGGAGGCACATTGTGCTCTTAGAACCCTGTTTTAGAAATTGTGCCTCAAAAGCCCCAGTTTTGGAGCATCAAAATTGATGTTACGAGGTACAACAAGCTTTCAAGATGCAAGTCCTGATTCTAGAGCCGGTAGCCTCAAAATTTGAACTTGACACACATCGTGCTCTTAGAACCTTGTTTTGGAGCTTATGCCTCAAAATCTTCGGTTTTGATGCATCAAAATTGGTGTTTGGAGGCACAACAAGCTTTCAAGACACAAATCCCTATTTTGGAGCCTGTAGTGTCAAAACGTCATTTTGATGCACATCGTGCTCTTAGAATCTCATTTCGGAGCTTGTGGCTCGAAAGCTCCAGTTTCCAACCATCAAAATCAATGTTTAAACAACAAGGTTTCAAGACACAAGTCTCGATTCTCAAGCTAATAGCGTCAAAACACAATTTTGACAAACATGGTGTTCTTAGAACCCTATTTCGGACGTTGTGCCTCAAAAGCCTCATTTTTGGAGCATAAAAATTAGTGTTTGGAGGCACAAAAATGTTTCAAGACACAAGTCCCAATTCTAGAGTCGGTAGCGTCAAAATGCAATTTTGATGTACATCGTGCTCTTAGAACCTCATTTCGGAGCTTGTGCCTTGAAAGCGCTAATTTTGGAACATCAAAATCAATGTTTTGAGGCACAAAAAGGTTTCAAGAAGCAAGTCCTTATTCCGGAGCGTGTACTTAAAAATTTCATTTTGATACACATCATTCTCTTAGGAGCTCATTTCAGAGCTTGTGCCTCGAAAGACCCGGTTTTGGAACATCAAAATCAATGTTTGGAGGCACAACAAGGTTTCAGGATGCAAGTACCGATTCTAGACACAACAAGGCTTGAAGATGCAAGCCCTGATTCTAGAGCCAGTAGCATCAAAATTCAATTTTGATGCAAATTGTGCTCTTACAACCTTGTTTTAGAAATTATGTCTCAAAAGACCCAGTTTTGGAGCATCAAAATCAATGTTTGGAGGCGCAACAAGGTTTCAAGATGCAAACCCCGATTCTAGAGCCACTAGCATCAAAATTCAATTTTGATGAACATTGTGCTCTTACAACCCTGTTTTAGAAATTTTGCCTCAAAAGCCCTAGTTTTGGAGCATCAAAATCGATGTTTTGGAGGCACAATAATGTTTGGAGGCACAAAAAGGTTTCAAGACACATGTCCCAATTCCAAAGTCGGTAGTGTCAAAAGGCAATTTTGATGTACATCGTTCTCTTAGAACCTCATTTCCGAGCTTGTGCCTTGAAATCCCTTATTTGGGAACATCAAAATCAATGTTTTGAGGCACAACAAGGTTTCAAGAAGCAAGTCCCTATTCTGGAGCCTGTTGCATCAAAATTTCATTTTGACGCACATCATTCTCTTAGAAGCTCATTTCAGAGCTTGTGTCTCGAAAGACCCAATTTTGGAGCATCAAAATCAATGTTTGGAGGCACAACTTGGTTTCAAGATGCATGTCCCGATTCTAGAGTCAATAGCGTCAAAATCTGATTTTGGCGCACATCGTGCTCTTAGAACCTCATTTCGAATCTTGTGCCTTGAAAGCCCTGATTTCAGAGCAACAAAATCAGTGTTTTGAGGCACAACAAGATTTCAAGATGCAAGCCCCAATTTTAGAGCCAATAGCATCAAAATTCAATTATGATACACATTGTGCTCTTAAAACCCTGTTTTAGAAGTTGTGCCTCAAAAGCCCTAGTTTTGGAGCATCAAAATTGATGTTTGGAGGCACAACAAGGTTTCAAAATGCAAGTCCTGATTCTGGAGCCGGTAGCATCAAAATTTCATTTTGACGCATATCGTGCTCTTAAAACCTTGTTTTGGAGGTTATGCCTGAAAACCTTGGGTTTCCAAACATCAAAATTGGTGTTTGGAGGTACAACAAGCTTTCAAGATGCAAGTCCCTATTCCGGAGCCTATAGTGTCAAAACATGATTTTGATGCACATCGTGCTATAGAACCTCATTTCGGAGCGTGTGGCTTGAAACCTCCAGTTTCGAAACATCAAAATCAATGTTTAAAGGCAACACAAGGTTTCAAGATACAAGTCCCGATTCTCAAGCTGATAGTGTCAAAACACGATTTTGACAAACATAGTGTTCTTAGAACCTCATTTCAGAGGTTGTGCCTCAAAAGCCTCATTTTTGGAGCATAAAAATTAGTATTGAATATAGATTCAGGAAGTGCATATTGAAACCTTGTTGTGCCTCCAAACATTGAATTTGATGCTCCAAAACTTGGTCTTTCGAGGCACAACCTCCGAATTGAGCTTCTAAGAGAATGATGTGCGTCAAAATGGAATTTTGATGCTAGACGCTCTGGAATAGGGACTCATTTCTTGAAACCTTGTTGTTCCTCAAAACATTAATTTTGATGTTCCAAAATCAGGGCTTTCAAGGCACAAGCTCCGAAATGAGGTTCTAAGAGCACGATTTACATCAAAATTGTGTTTTGATGCTACCGACTCTGGAATTGGGACTTGTGTCTTGAAACCTTGTTGTGCCTCCAAACACTAATTTTTATGCTCAAAAAATGAGGCTTTTGAGGCACGTCCTCCGAAATGAGGTTCTAAGAACACCATGTTTGTCAAAATCGTGTTTTGACGCTATCAGCTTGAGAATTAGGACTTGTGTGTTGAAACCTTATTGTGCCTTTAAACATTGATTTTGATTTTTTGAAACTAGACCTTTCAAGGCATATGCTCTGAAATGAGGTTCATCAAAATCATGTGACACGCTCTGAAACGAGGTTCATCAAAATCATGTTTTGTCAATACAGGCTCCAGAATAGGCACTTGCATCTTGAAAGCATGTTGTGCCTCCAAACACCAATTTTGAGGCATAAGCTCCAAACCAAGGTTCTAACAACACGATGTGCGTCAAAATCAAATTTTGACGCAATTGACTCCAGAATCAGGACTTCCATCTTGAAACCTTGTTGTGCCTCCAAACATCAATTTTGATGCTCCAAAAATAGGGGCTTTTGAGGCACAATTTCTAAAATAGGGTTCTAAGAGCACAATGTGCATCAAAATTGAATTTTGATGCTACTGGCTCTAGAATCGGGGCTTGCATTTTGAAACCTTATTGTGCCTCAAAACACTAATTTTGATGCTCCGAAACCGGGGCTTTCGAGGCACAAGCGTTGAAATAAGGTTCTAAGAGCACAATGTGCGCCAAAATCATATTTTGACGCTATTGACTCTAGAATCGGGACTTCCATCTTGAAACTTTGTTGTGCCTCCAAACATTGATTTTGATGCTCCAAAATTAGGTCTTTCGAGGCACAAGCTCCGAAATGAGCTTCTAAGAGAATGATGTGTGTGAAAATGAAATTTTGACGACACAGGCTCCGGAGTAGGGACTTTCTTCTTGAAACCTTGTTGTGCCTCGAAACATTGATTTTGATGTTCCAAAATCAGGGCTTTGAAGGGACAAGCTCCGAAATGAGGTTCTAAGAGCACGATGTACATCAAAATTGCGCTTTGATGCTACCGACTCTGAAATTGGGACTTGTGTCTTGAAACCTTGTTGTGCCTCCAAACACTAATTTTTATGCTCCAAAAATGAGGGTTTTGAGGCACAATCTCCAAAAGGAGGTTCTAAGAACACCATGTTTGTCCATATCATGTTTTGACGCCATCAGCTTGAGAATCAGGACTTTTGTCATGAAACCTTGTTGTGCCTTTAAACATTAATGAGGTTCTAAGAACACGATGTGCATCAAAATCACGTTTTGATAGTACATGCTCCATAATAGGGACTTGCATCTTGAAAGATTGTTTTGCCTTCAAACATCAATTTTGATGCTCCAAAACAGGGGCTTTGAGGCACAATTTCTAACATAGGGTTCTAAGAGCACAATGTGCATCAAAATTGAATTTTGATGCTACTGGCTCTAGAATCAGGGCTTGCATTTTGAAACCTTGTTGTGCCTCAAAACACTGATTTTGATGCTTCGAAACTAGGGCTTTCGAGGCACAAGCATTGAAATGAGGTTCTAAGAGCACAATGTGCGCCAAAATCATATTTTGACGCTATTGACTCTAGAATTGGGACTTCCATGTTGAAACTTTGTTGTGCCTCCAAACATTGATTTTGATGCTCCAAAATTGGGTCTTTTGAGGCACAAGCTCTGAAATGAGCTTCTAAGAGAATGATGTGTGTGGAAATGAAATTTTGACGCTACAGGCTCCGGATAGGGACTTGCTTCTTGAAACCTTGTTGTGCCTCGAAACATTAATTTTGATGTTCCAAAATCAGTGCTTTGAAGGCACAAGCTCCGAAATAACGTTCTAAGAGCAGGATGTACATCAAAATTGCGATTTGATGCTACCGACTCTGAAATTGGGACTTGTGTCTTGAAACCTTGTTGTGCCTACAAATACTAATTTTTAAGCTCCAAAAATGAGGCTTTTGAGGCACAACCTCTGAAATGAGGTTCTAAGAACACCATGTTTGTCAAAATCATGTTTTGATGCTATGAGCTTGACAATCGGGACTTGTGTCTTGAAACCTTGTTGTGCCTTTAAACATTGATTTTGATGTTTCGAAACTGGAGCTTCCAAGCCACAAGCTTTGAAACGAGGTTCTAAGAGCACGATGTGCATCAAAACCATGTTTTGACACTACAGGCTCCAGAATAGGGACTTGCGTCTTGAAAGCTTGTTGTGCCTCCAAACACCAATTTTGATGATTCAAAACCTTTTGTGTCTCCAAACATTGATTTTGATGCTTCAAAACAGGGGCTTTTGAGGCACAATTTCTAAAACAGGGTTCTAAGAGCACAATGTGCATCAAAATTGAATTTTGATGCTACTGGCACTAGAATCAAGGAT